>NC_142930.1:119792648-119845148 GCF_046866305.1 Octopus bimaculoides | reverse complement strand
TTAAAAGCTCACTATGTAACCATGTTCCAGTTTCAGTTCAACTGAACGGTACATTCGATAAGTGCTTTCTGCTATAGCCTCGGTCTAACCAATAAGTTGTTAGTCAATTTGGTTTTTATGAAATTGTACGGAAGCCCGCCGTATATACATATTTGAATATGTGTATGTGTAATTAACTTCGTGTCTTTGTCACCCAAATCCACAGGACAGCCGCTGCTGGTTTGTTTACGTCCCGGTAATTCAAAGGATTAGGAAAGGAAATCATGAACATAAAAATCAGACCTTAAAATATTAGATCTGGCATCGATCTACATTGTTTACGTTTGACGGATGTTTTGTCCTCGTCTTGTATGTTGTTAGCAGGACGTTTCAGCTGATGTGCCCTCTGGCCTTCATCGGGTGTCTTGGGGAGGTTTCAGGTTTGGGTTCTCATTCCTAAGGTATTTTTCGATGTTGTTGTTTTTATTGTTGTTATTATTATTATTATTATTATTATTATTATTATTATTATTATTATTATTATTATTATTATTATTATGTTGTTGTTGTTGTTGTTGTTGTTGTTGTTTTTTTCTTCTTTCTTCAAATTTTCTTCCATTTCTCGCCGAGTGTTTTCCGTACACCTAGGGCAGAGAAGCTCATTGTATGCATTCCCATTTTACACACGCAAATTCACAGGTAAAATATGTATCTAAAAAATAAATAAATAAATAAATTCATGAATGGATGTTGTTTTCACAGCGATAATGCTCTTCTTAGTACATGAGTCGTTCCAGTTAACACGATCTTTTGCACTTCCTGTAGGGATGGTAAGCCTGTTATCATTTTCAAATAGGTTTCAGTACCTTTTTTAAAATCATTCCTAGAGATCCTACAATCACTGGTACGGTAGTCGCCTTCAGGTGCCACATTTTTTCAATTTCTATTAGTAAGTTTTTATATTTACTGATCTTATTATTATTATTATTATTATTATTATTATTATTATTATTATTATTATTATTATTATTATCAGACCTTAAAATATAAGATCTGGCATCTAAAACTCATAAAGAAGTACCCTAGTGTGACCGCAGTCCAATAATTGAAAGAAGAAGAATATAATAAAGTTGTGGGTATTTTGTTATGAAAATTAAGATTAAGCCTTATGAACGATTGGTAAAACCAATGTTTTAATAACATAGCACCGAAATCTGCTCATTCAACGGAAGACATGAAAGTAAATGCACTTTAATATACCTTTTCGTCTCTTCTGACTAAAATATTCCATTAAGTGTACTAGGAAAGTGCAAAATAATATCGAAATACAAATAAGCTGAAGGTATAGTATCGCAGTATACTAATTACTAAACAGGATTAGTTTAATTACTTAATCGGGATGAGCGTAGAACGTTGGAGAATGAGTCATGGAAATTGCTATTTATCTCCCTATTGGTGATAATTCGCAGCTCGCATTTTCTAAGATACTTTGAAACTAATAGCCAATGGAGGAATGTTATTTCAATGCCAAGATTTATAAATACTATAACGAAAGAAATCGGGTGCATTAATGTGTAAGAAATAACAATTATATTTCCCTCAAAGTCGCTCTGCTGTCTTACAAAATGAATCACTGATTTATATAAACCTGGTCCCCATCCACATCTTTAAAAAATGGCACAATACATGCACTTAGAAACGGTCTGATGACCAGATATGTTTCAGGTCTAACAACATTAACATTGTAACAGACTACACATAACATTAATATAGGAACATTTATATAGGTGCTCGAACTGCTTCAAACAGGGATCAAATGTCACAGAATTCCCTACTTGTTATCTGAAAAGCATGCGAAAGACGTGCAAATTTTATATAATTTATAATGTTAAAATGTACGGTCTAAACGATATTTTCTTTGAGATGTGCATCTGAAATTACCTCTGACAATCAAGACCAGCTCCTGACCTCCTCGACTTCTAGATGTTAGCCTGGCGGGACTGCTTCATACTGACAGTATAAGGAGTAAGAGCTAGTTACTAGCGCCTAAAAGCCAGTTGCTTACGGGTAGATTGAGCTCGTCCAGTTAAAGAGCAGTCCAACTTGGAGAATATCACGGGTTTCGATTATATCTAAGACATCCTGGAACCCACTCCAACTACCATAACCAGATAAAGCATGTCACCAAATTCAGTAGTGCCGCTGGTGAGGTTGATGTCCAAGTGCATAGACCTTGTGATTGATTCACTCTTAACAAAACCACGTGATGGTCAGCTGTGGTTTGGATAACGATCATCTCCTGTCCTTTCGTTAACTCCTGTGGCGATGGTAAACCGGGCGTCGGGGAAAGGCTTGTCTGAACCTGGAGCCATGTGGTTCGTAAGCAAGCTACTTACCACACAGCCACTGGGACTGAACCCGAAACCATGTAGTTCGTAAGCAAGCTAACTACCACACAGCCACTCCTAGGCCTTTTTCATTCTTTAGAATTTTCAGAAAATGTTTCCGAATTTGTATTCTAGGCACGGAAATTCATAAGATTATGCCAAAAAAAAAAATAGTGCTTGATTCAAGGCTTATTTAACTGTTATTTTTAGCACATCTCATACCGCATGTATTTTAATTATTTAATAAACGACATAAAGAGCACGTGGTAAGTAACTTGGTAACAGCTTGGTTTGTTACTTGGGAAACATGCATCCATATATCTGTCGCTTTCCATTGGCTAAAACTACCCAGAATTTACAAACTTTGAAAGATATTAACTCTTTCATTATCGATTTATGTAGACAATGAATTTCATGACAATGGTTACTTTACAAAACTACACCAATACGCCAAATATGAAATGAATTGGAACAAAAATTGAAGAAGTTGGAAACTGGCAGCCAAACAGAAAAGATCTGTTAAGTCGATTACATCAACCCAGTGTTCAACTGATATTTTTGTTATTAACTCTGAAGGGACGAAATGCAAATCGACCTTGGCGGAATTTGAACTCAGAACGTAAAGACGGACAAAATGCGGCTAAGCATTTGGCCCAGTGCCGTAACGAAATTTAGTCACCTCGCCGCCAAACTGCTGAATGAGAGGACCGCAGAAGTGAATAATATTACCCAAAGATTCGCACGCCAAATGGCTAGGAGAATGAGAGTAGGGGATTCGAGTTTGAATAAAATTGTCTCTCATTTATGTTGGCTTCCATCACGAGACATGTTAATAATTTCGATAATAAATAGGAATTGTCGATCATAATGATAATCAGTTGAAATACTGAGATAGTAAATTACTGGTATATATTTACTGGCAGTGTTTAAACCCTGATACATCAGGGAATAAAACTAGTCATAAATTTTATACGAAATTAATTGCATTTCATGTTTTTCTTCATCGGATGAAAATGGTTGCTTACAAATGGAATACAATTATTGCATATACGTATATATACGTGGCAGCTTACGTCTGTAAATAGAAATGAATATATCATTTACATATATATCAGCATATAAGCATGCGTACGGTACACCCATATATGCACATGTACAAGCAAACACGCACACATATGCATATACACATCGATCTATATGTACATACACACACATATATGTATATATATACACACATATATATATATAGATAGATATATATGCATAAAAAATATATATGCATATATATATATATGTGTGTGCGTGTATATACGTTACATGTACTTGTATACAGGTAAGTGTGTGTATGTGTCTCCTTGAGTAGCTATATAACGTATATGCATAGATATACATATTTAGGCGTATGCATATGAATGTGTATATATATATATATATATATATATATATATATATATAACGTGAGAGAGTTAGGGGTTGGGGGTTCAACCCACTAAGGGATAGTATCTATCCAGTATACTGATGGGAGGGTACCCAATTATTGCTACACTAGTGCTATACTAGGTGCAATCAATGGGACCGTGTAAAAGTGGAGGTTTTACCCAAAATTTGTATATATATTTTTTCAATGTAAACACACACACATATATTATATATATGTACATAATCATACACACACACACACACATACACGCACACACACCCACACACACACACACACACACACACACACACACACACATATATATATATATTCACATGCGAATATATATTTCAAACAGACGACACATGTATATATGCAACCGCCGTATTATTATCTGTAAATGGACATCCAGTGGGCAATTATTTTAATAAATTTAAATTCAAACTTTACGGCTTATTCTAAGTTTTAAACTAAACCAAATTAATTTCTATTCTAAGGGATTATATAACATTTACGACGTTAGCAAATGCGATGTGTGAGCCTGAAATGTGTGTTTGTTTTAATATGATCGCGTGCATTTGATACTGTGTAAAGCGTTTGTTGCACCATATTCTATCACTGCTAATACGGTATGTATGCATACATGTATGAATGTATGTATGTATGTATGTATGTATGTATGTATGTATGTATGAATGTATGTATGTATGCATGTGTGTATGCATGTATGTAGGTATGTATATATGTATGTGTATATATATATATATTTATATATACATATTTATAAAATATATATACACATGTACGTACGTATGCATATATATATATATATATATATATATATATATATATATATATATATATATATATATATATATATATATATATATATATATATATATATATATATATATATATATATATATATATATATATATATATATATATATATATTTATATAAATAAGGGTAAGATCGGTATTTAAAATATTGAACTTATCAAGTGGTCAGCATGGGAATAAAAACCATCAACGGTAATAATTTTAAATAATTATAATTTTAAATATATATATATATATATATATATATATATATATATATATATATATATATATATGTACTTACATACATATATATATGTATATATGTATACATATACATATGTATATATATAATTCGTTTTTTTCTTTTCTATTTATCTTTTACTTTTTGTAATTTCAGCTCAAAGCTGTGGCCATGCTGGGACACCATCCACTATGTGACACTTGGTGAAGTTTGGAGCTTGATGTCGTTACCCTCATTTGCACCTCATGCCGTGAGGTAGGTCCATCTGGGACTCTGGGAAGAGGTCCAGTTTTTATTTGAAAAAACCTATCATCCTGTTTTATGCTTGCTGTAGCATCAACTTAAAGTGTTCCTTATCGAAGTACTCGACCCCAACATTTATCGTTTGTAATCCTAGTACTTATTCTATCGGTGCCATTTGCCGAGCCGCTAGATTACGGTGGCGTAAAAAAACCAATATCGGTGACAGAAAGACACATGAACATAAATATGTACTTATATATACATAACATTCTACTTTCTATTTCCATCTACTAAATCCCATCACAAAGCTTTCATCAGCCAGATGCTATAGTAGAAAACAGTTGCCCAAGATGCCCGCTCCCGTGTGGTTGCGAAGCTACGCCTGTATATGTATCGGTGTACATACAAACATAGATACATACATACACACACATGCGTATACACACACACATGCGTATACACACACACACACACACACACACACACACACATATATATATATATATATATATATATATATATATATATATATATATATGCGTGTGTGTGTGTGCGTGTGTGTGTGTGTGTCTGTGCGCGCGTGTGTGTGTGTGTGACCACGTGTGCATCGTTGGCGATTTTCTGTCTCTGCCTTCCCTTGTTTGGACTTTTCCTAGATTTCTGATGAAGAGCTCCGCACAATACGTGAAATCCTCTTTCTTTTCTTTCCTTTCCTGAGTGTCCAATGAGACTGTACTTATTCCCCTTCCTTGCGTTGTTGTTTTTTCGTGTTTTCTGTCCTTGTTCATGTTTAGGTTGATTATATATATATATCTATCTATATATATATATATATATATATATATATATATATATATATATATATGTATATATATATATATATATATATATATATATATATATATATATATATATATATATATATATATATATATATATATATATATATATATATATATATATATATATATATATATATATATATATATATATATATATATATATATATATATATATATATATACATACATACATATATATAATCATAAATATACAGGGATTAGCATTGAGTTGCTTCTCCAACATACTGAAAATTTAGAAATAGCAATCAAAGAACTACTGATTCTAAACTACAAATTTTTCTCTAAATGGATGGCGATATTTATGGCACACATAGAACAAAAAACCGGAGGGGAAAGCATAAACAAAACAATTCTTTGGTTAATCGGATACGATCGTTTCATGGTTAAGAGAATGAAAAATCCCTATTTCAATCCTCAGTCCGATATTCTGATAAATTTGAAAGTGTCAGAATATCGGACTGAGGATTGGAATAGGGATTTTTCATTCTCTTAACCATGAAACGATCGTATCCGATTAACTAAAGAATTGTTTTGTTTATGCTTTCCCCTCCGGTTTTTTGTTCTATGTGTGCCATAAATATCGCCATCCATTTAGAGAAAAATTTGTAGTTTACAATCAGTAGTTCTTTGACTGCTATTTCTAAATTTTCAGTATGTTGGAGAAGCAACTCAATGCTAATCCCTGTATATTTATGATGATAAATGGTTTTACCGATAAAGGTTTTTTCATACTGATCTACTTGGCAAAATTGTTAATTATTAATTCTATTATTAATTGACGATTCCCTGCCCTTATTCTTGTATACACATACACACACACACACACACACATACACACACACACACACACACACACACACACACACACACACATATATATATATATATATATATATATATATATATATATACATATATATATATATATATATATATATATATTTACTTGGAGAATGGAGCAACAAATACAAGAAAAAGCATTTTCGTTGGACTAGATAGCCGTTGTTTTATTATGTGGAACTTGTGAAATGAGTCAGTGTGGAGGTTTAGGTTATGTAATGAGTCATTTTGTATATTATGTTGCTCCATTCTGCAAGTAAATACATAAGCTATGGTTTAAGCAACGTATTACCTGCCTCTGGACGCCCTCTTCCCAAGACGGTACCCATACAGGTGATCCCCACGAGTGCCTCTGGATTTAAACATCCCCTGGTTGCTTGAATGCTTGAGACTACCCCTGAAGGATCGAGGCAAACCTACCACTTATATATATATATATATATATATATATATATATATATATATATATATATATATATATATATATATATATATATATATATATAAATATATATATATATGTATATATATATATATATTTATATACATAGGTACATATATGCATTTATTCATATATGTAAATATGTATATATACTTATATACACATACCCATACAATACGTCATATGTTAGACTGTAATCTTGCATTATTATAACCGTACATCATAAATATACACGTAGGCTGGCATATATTTTGCAACGTATCTTCCTATACACAAGCACCGTCACGTGCATATGCAACCGGAAACATCTGTACAGCCACATACATCTACTCGTGCATTTATATGTATATGAGCATGTGTATTCATATGTGTGTGTGTGAGGGCGTATGTGTGTTTGTGTTTGTGTGTGTATGTGTGTGTTTTTGTATGTGTAATGAGATCACGTAAAATAATGTTAGATTATTATGAATGTCCAACCACAATTGCATATATATCATAAAGCAAGTTAAGAGTAATTTAATGTAAAATTATTGTTAATCAATTTTAGATTGTGAATTAGAAGGTTTTAAATTCACAATATATCTTGTTTCCGTTTCGTTTTCTTCTCAAATTATAATGTCCTGTATAGACATGCAAACATACATCCATGCATACATACCGACGTGCAGACGTATATATATATATGTATATATATATATATATATATATATGTGTGTGTGTGTGTCTGTGTGTGTATATGTAAATATATATTTAAAATCAAACACACATACACACACATACACACGCATACACAAACACACACACATTTATGTGTAAGTATACATATTATTATATGCCTAATGTTTTAAAATCTGTTTGTTATGGAAATACATCGTATTTTTTCTTCAGTTTCGATATATTATGAGAAAAGATTCTCAATAAAATGTATTATTTTCTCGTAGTTGAAATTATCCAAGTTTTATATACGCTTAATGTGACACATACGTATTTGTATAAATATATGTGTATGTGCGCGTGCGCGCATGTCTGCAAGTAATAAACATGTTTTATAATTTGCGAATAAATTATACTCATTCTGACTTCGCGAATTCACTCATTAAACACTTTAGCTTTTTCAATTCCTACATTGGTAAACATTTAATAAATGACTTATGTTATACAATGAATGTTATGTTGTTATCCTCATGTGATATACGCTGGATTAAAACAGTTCTTATTTCTTTATTGCCCACAAGGTGCTAAAAATAGAGGGGACAAACAAGGACAGACAAAGGGATTAAGTGGATTACATCGACCTCAGTGCGTAACTGGTACTTAATTTGTCGACCCCGAAAAGATGATAGGCAAAGTCGACCTTGGCGGAATTTGAACTCAGAACGTAACGGCAGATGAAATACTGCTAAACATTTCGCCCGGCGTGCTAACGTTTCTGCCAGCTCGCCGGGTTAAAACAGTTCTGTTAAATGTTAGTATCCATGCGATCAAGAAATAAAATCTTCCTACAGTTACTGAATATCGAAAATTAACATGGAGGTGCGACGTTGATATTTTATCATGAGTAGCAACCACAATTCCTCGTGCTAACCAACACTCTCTCACCTCTCGTATCATTTGGTGATTTGTTTACAATAAAGATCTACCCGCATCGAGCAGATATCTCACACTTAACAAGGTTGCGGTACAGTTATCCATCATGGCAAAATAATCTGATCTTTTAATTTACATAAATAATTTTGAGACTGCTACAATACAGCCCTACTTGTGCTGAATATCTTTACCTACAGTGAAGGAAGTTGTAATTTATCAAATCAATGCTAAGTCGAGGGCTATAATCTGTCACTTGAGATATAGGAAACATCAACCAAATTTCCCTCACACTGTACACTAAACATTCCAAAAATAGAGTAAACTAGGATAATTTATGCATTGATAGCGGTGCGTGTTCTCATCCAAAGTGTTTCGATTTAAGTATCACTGTTTACTGAAGAAGATATTAAATGTAAAAATGTGTGCACATGTAAGCAAAAAAGTAATTACATGATGTAATAGTTTGGCTACAGCAAAGGTATAGTGTCCTTATATTCACCTCTGAAAACAAAAACAGAGGAAACACGTTTGAAAGCTGATGATATTCACGTGACATGAAATAATCATTGCAAAATGTGTCACAATAAATACCATCAAACACTTATAACACACGTAATGAACATCTGCCATCATATTGTACAGTCAGAGTTAGTTTCCAGTTAGATTTGCTCGGATGTTATTGGACTGTGAATTGGTTCTTTTTTCAGATAGTATTTTGCGAAATTTTCAGAAGTGTAAAAGATAACCAATTCGTAGCGTGGGTGTTATTATCCAATGGTTTAAAATTCCACTGAAATCCGACTTTGCCTTTTATCCTTTCAGTGTTGATAAAATAGGCAGAGGAGTACAGGAGTGGCTGTGTGGTAAAAAGCTTGCTGCCCAACCACATGGTTCCGGATGGAGTCCCATTGCGTGACACCTTGTACTATAGCTTCGGGCCGACCAAAGCCTTCAGAGTGGATTTGGTAGACAGAAACAGAAAGAAGCCCATCGTATAATACATATATATATATATATGTGTGTGTGCGTGTGTGTGTGTGTGTGTGTGTGTGTGTGTGTGTGTGTTTGTCCCTCCAGCATGGCTTGACAACTGATGGTGGTGTGTTTACGTCCCCGTAATTTAGCGGTTCGGCAAAAGATACCGATAGAATAAGTACTAGGCTTACAAAGAGTAAGTCCTGGGATCGATTTGCTCGACTAAAGGCGGTGCTGCAGCATGGCCGCAGTCAAATGGCTGAAACAAGTAAACGATTAAAAGAAAAAGAATATATATACATGTTTATATATATGTGTGTGCGCGCGTGTGTGTATGTGTGTGTGTGTGTGTGTGTGTGTGTGTGTGTGAGTGTGTGTGCATTTGCGTGTCTGTGTTTGTCGCCCCACCATCGCTTGACCATCGATATTGGTGTTTCCGTCCACGTAATATAGCGGTTCGACAAAAGAGACTGATAGAATAAGTACTAGGCTTACAAAAAAAAAAAGTCCTGGGGTCGAATTGTTCGACTAAAGGCAGTACTCCAGCATGGCCGCAGTGAAATGATTGAAACAAACAAAAGAAATTAAAAAAATAAAAAGTTGAACCATGTGGTTCGTAAGCAAGCTACTTGCCACAAGATAATTTGATGATGATGATGATGATGATGATGATGGTGGTGGTGGTAGTTGTGGTGGTGGTCATCATCATCATCATTCTCATTGTCACCACCATGATTATCATCGTGATAAGGACAATGACGATGATGATGATGATGATGATTGTTGAGAATGAGGATTTTTGATTGAGCAGCAGAAAATCTAATTTTGAGATTCTGCGAATCTTGCTTGCATATGAAAACTACTGCGTCAGACGCAACATGAATCGATACTCCAATATATACATACATACATACACACACACAGATACACACACACACAAACGCACACACACACACACACGCACACACACACACACACACACACACACACACACACACACACACACACACACACACACACACATATATATATATATATATATATGTATATATATATACAAGAATAAGGGCAGGGAATCGTCAATTAATAATAGAATTAATAATTAACAATTTTGCCAAGTAGTTCTATGTGTGCCATAAATATCGCCATCCGTTTAGAGAAAAATTTGTAGTTTAGAATCAGTAGTTCTTTGACTGCTATTTCTAAATTTTCAGTATGTTGGAGAAGCAACTCAATGCTAATCCCTGTATATTTATGATATATATATATATATATATATATATATATATATATATATATATATATATATATATATATATATATATATATATATATACCCGCACACACTGTGTAATATTTTTTATGTTATTTGCTCTCCCTGGACGATTTTACCTAAAATATATTTTAATTTTCCATATTTACTCGCTTGATTAATTTGAACAACAAAAAGTTATTTGTCATTTCTGATCAAATTTAGATATATTTGCTTCACGAGTCAGAATGCATTTAACCGCCTCAGCGGCTATTTTATTTTATAACTATTATTATTATCGTCATCATCATCATCATCATCATCATCATCATCATCATCATTATTATTATTGCTGTTATTATTATTATTATTATTATTATTATTATTATTATTATTATTATTATTATTATTATTATTATTATTATTATCATTTTTTTCTTTTACAAATTATTTTCTCCTCTCATTTCTTTAGACTGAAGTTACATACATGAAACTGTTTGAATGTGCCTGTTTCAGTACATCTGTTTATTTTCACTTCGCGCTTGAACAAATACAGCAAATTAGAGAATATAAAAGACATCATATATGATTTGTAAACAAGTAGGAAGAATTTTCGTTTACTATTTTTCCTACTTGATTTATCTCATATTCTTTATTCTTTTTAGTCTTTGACATGGCCAATACTTATTTGTTTGTTGTTTGTATTTGCTGCATTAAAGTGAATTATGCTTTACTCTATGCAATATGCGATATTTTCACTGCTACACAATACAAATATACTATAAGGCCATTCTCAATTTGCTTTATTTTACTCGTTTTGTATTTTCTTTTCTGCTGCAGGTATTCCAACTTTAAATGTGACATTTGGTTCCTTCAGTATTGGTAATGGAAAACCAAAAAATACTTTTCAGCAAATACAAACGTTTGAGCTGGAAAAAATATATTTTGCAAATATCACTATTCAGTACATTTTATCGACTTTCCTAGTTTTAAACTCTTGGTAAGTTTCCAAGGAAATATCTAAAAAAAAAAACATAGTATAAATAATATATTTTGATTATTTCACATAGATATAACCCATTTACATCCGAATGTATTTTTGCCATGCGTTACAGACTTTCCGAAACTCAACATTAGACCGCTTGTAGTAGAAGGACCCAGAAATGCAGATCGATGGATACATACACACACTCACACACACACACACACACACATACACAGACACACATACACACACACACACACACACACACACACACACACACACACACACACACACACACACATATATATATATATATGTATACATGTGTACGTTTTTCACTCTCTGTATGTGTATGTGTGTGAGTCTATGTGTCGTTCAAGGAGGAGTACCGGAAGTGGTTTCTTTCTACAAGTGTTACTTTATCAGTAAACTACAATTATAAATCGGTAGTAATGTTGATAGGGAATTATTTCTTAGTGTCGCGACTGATGACTGAATCTTGCACACGAAGAAAACTTAAAGACCTATTTATTCGCATATAATCAGTTAAATGTAAGTTTTAAGTATCTAACTACTTTTTCTTATATTTCAAAATTTAAAGAAGAAGATATTGCATTTATCTAATTCATATAATTATGTAAAAAATTCGTACGCTTCATTTATTTACACTTCCTGGCTATATCAGGGGAAAGGCAAATCTGTTGACGTAGCATATATTATTGTATCTATGTACGTTTTTCCAATTTAGCTATATTTTGGCTATACTGAAAGAATAATATATAGAGCTGTCCTTTTTTTTGTCGCCGAAGCCTTCGGTTTGCTACAATTCACTTAATATATCTTTTGCATTATAAATGCTAAGCGGCTTCAATGTAAACAATATTTCAACTGCTACTGCAATAGATCTAAAGAAAATTGATGATATTCTGATGCTTCTGTCTAATTTTGTCTCTTGCTCAACGATACCTTTCTACTTTACTCAGGAAATTTATGATTTTACATTTTGTTAATTTTCTTGTCTCAGACTATAATTTCTTTTGAACTAATTATATCATTGCTGCACCAATAGCTAATGAGTTAATAGTCATGTTTGTTAGATTTGTTGCAGTTGTTGTCACCTATTCGGTTAGATTTCAATACATTAATATATGTTGTGTAACAAAAACAATCAAAAATAAAAATTTGCATAATATTTTTCGATTTAGAAAAAAAAATTGCAATGATTTATAATTCATTAGCTTTTAATACACATAATTACGAAATTTTATTTTTATAATTATTTTCTCATTTTTGAATGAATTTAATCTTTTATAAATTAAGAGTTTAGAGGAAGAAAGAGAGAGGAGGAAAAAGATATTTATACAAAACAACAAAAGAATAGAAGACATGTATTGCACTAATCTGACTATGGACTTAAGTACTCTAATGAATATCCATTATCATACTGCCGCGTGAATGACAATGAGGATTTATATTAGCGTTTATTTCTCAGACCAACATTGTCAAGTTTTGCAACTAGGAAATATTATGAATAGTAAAGCTTCAGTTAATAAAATGGATAGAAGGCACGAACAAAAGGTAGCGCTAACAAAATCTATGCGAACACATTAAATTCTTGATTAAATATAATTGTTAGAACGAAATGTTTTATAAGGTGTTAGAAAAAAAAATTAAAAGAAAAAATAGTTGATATTTTGAAATCAAAAGACAAAAACCAAAACAGAGGAAAAATAATTAAAAGTTACAAACCTGGTATATTTATTGTATTCTAAGTACATTCGTTATTGATGAAGCATTGATGATGATGAGGAGGAGTAGGTGGGAAAAGGGTATAAGGTTGACAGCAATGGCGACATCACTGACGCCAATGGTGATGAGGACGAGGATGAGGAAGGGAAGGTGTGAGCGAAAGGGGTAGATGGGGAGGAGAGAAAAAGAAGGCGGGAGAGGAGAGAAATATATGATGAGAGAAAGAGGTGGAAGGAGAGAGAAAGAGGTGGAATGAGAGAGAAAGAGGTAGGTGAAGAAGAAACAAAAGTAAGGGAGAGGTAAGACGAAGAGAGGATGATGCTGTAGAAAACGATGACCACAACGACGTGTGTGCTGCTCTGCTGCTGTTGCTGCTGCCACTACTGCTCTTCTGCTACTGGCAATGACGATGATTGTCATGATGATAAATATTACTGTACCAGCAAATAATTAAAATAAAGAAAATGTCATTGTTTTGTCGCATTCAGAAATACTGTCGTAGAAATTTTAATACCCCTGAAGGAAATATCTCACAGCAATCATTGCTTTTCTTCCTGCATTTTTAGCTTACTCCCGGTAGAAATTTAAGAACAATTTCTAATAACATACTCTAAACACTGCAGGTATGTCTATGAGGTACCAATATAATGTTACATATCACCCCACATTAACTTGCGTCGGTTAGCTCTTACCAATGTTTGTCAAGAGAATTTAATAGACTGGAGAGCTACGGAAAATTGCCACACACATATACACGCATAGTTAAGTACTGTATTGAATACGGCATATTCAGTGACACATTTTTTGACAAAAATCTGGGACTGCTTGCGGACGAAAACAGCCCTCTCTTTGTCACATAGAGATTACGATATACCAATATTCCCTTAGAATATATATAGAAACTCTTTCTGTACACGGAAACAGTGCTACTCCGATTGATTCATTTAATGGGATGAAAGAAAAATGAAAAGAATTTAAAGACTCCTCGATAGGATTAATATAATGTGTTCAATTCACCATAGCGTAATCAGCTCAAATTTGTATGTATCATTATAAAAAAATGTCAATAACCAAATCGAGAAGGTCATTTGCTACATTTATCAAACAATATATTCCAATCAATTTATGCCCTTTATAGATGTCCTTTATAACCTAACCAAAATTATTTCCACAGTTGTGTTCAACGCAAATATCCGTGACATAAAACTTCGAGAATTGAAGGATACATTACTTGACAAGACTTACACATCATCATTAGTAGATAGCGTAATTCAATATTCAGAAAATCTGACAACCAAAACAAAGAAATAAGTCGGAACTGAACAGTTCCTACTATACATTTCCACCTACAATACCCCATCCAAAAATCAGGTTTACATCATATTTCGCAACACACTGATACGTAAAAAGGATCCCAGGTTGAACAAAATATTCCGAGTACATAGCCTCATAAAAAGCTAGAGACAACGCAAATGGCTAAAGTTTGCAGGATTACAAAAGGACCAGGAGTAAAAATGTGAAAATTGTGGCATTTGTTTTAGGGTTATAGAAGGACCACAGAAAATGTTTGAAACAAGGGCAACTGGTCAAAATAATAAAAATATAACCGATTGCATATCTTAAAATCTACTCTATACAGTTACAAGCACAGGGTGTGGAAACCATAACGCTCGATATAGAGAACATTACTTATGATGGCGAATGGTACTGCATAGATCGCAAATTAAAATGCGAAAATGCAGAGAAATAACACATGAACACCTATAGACATATGTGCTGGTAAGAAACAATCAGTCTATGCCAGGTTCCATTTATATCAGTTTAGCTGTTACAAAACGCTTTGTCAATGAATCAGCAGAAATTGCAGCCACGTTTAAATACTTGTGGTAGAGAAAGAGAAACAACTACAATCAAAGAAATCTTTGCTAAATTACCCACTGAAGATGCTACTACTTAGACACACACATCTAGACACACATCTCTACTACATTCACTGAGATTTCTGCTTCTCCTCTTGACAACGTTGCGGTTCGCTTCTCTAACGACCAGCCACTACCACTACTTCTATTACAGCTACCCAACTACAACCAGAAGGAAACGAAATATCAGCACCATAAGATCTTTGTAGAAAAAAACATGTGAACTTCCAAACGTAATTTTGGGAAAGTTTCATTCAATTTTCTTCAATTTAAATTTCCTGATATTTCAACATAATGAAATCGTGTTTTAAAATCAATTGAAGCTGGTAGTTTACTGAGATAAAAATGTAAATACCTTCTTACATTTGATCGTCAGAAAGGCCTCAAAGCATGTTTTCCATTTTGTTTTAAATGCACACACACACACACACACACACACACACACACACACACACACACACACACACACACACGAACACACACACACACACACACACACACACACGCACACACACAAACACACATATAGGCGCAGGCCTGGCTGTGTTGAAGTTTCCAGGTTCAGGTCCCAGACCCCTCTGCATGGCACCTTCAGCAAGTGCCTTCAAATATGGCCTTGGGCGGACCAAAATCTCGTGAGTAGATTTGGTAGACGGAAACTAAAAGTAGCCCGTTTCTCTCTCTCTCTCTCTCTCTCTCTCTCTCTCTCTCTCTCTCTCTCAATCTCTCTCTCTCTCTCTCTCTCTCTCTCTCTCAATCTATATCTCTCTCTCAATATAGATATAAGATTGCCAGGTTTTTGTCTCTCTCACCAAGGTCAGTAGCTATCGAACGCCGACGAAGGGAAATAACCCTGAAATCCGGATCCGTTCGTGCTGCAGATCATGGTGAGAGGGATAACTTCCCTTGGCAAACAGGACACAGTCGTGTGTCGATAAGCCAGCTGGAGGAGATGTCCTCCTGGGGCTAAAAGCAACAGTAACATCCACCCCTAGGGGTCAGCCACACTTAAGTGGCAATATACTACACTTTATCGTGCAGTTACTGTTAATACTTCATTTAGAGAATTAACATTGCTTATATATATATATATATATTGCATGGAAACAATTGAACAATTCTAGTGATTAAGAAATGGATATCCAACCTTATCCCTTCTTGCTGGCTTCAATTTTTAGAATTATCTGTTCGCGCATGACAGATGCCCAAACGTGAACCTGGAAGTGCGTATAATATTACGACTGGTAGATCTGAAGGTCGACGGGCTATATATATATATATATATATATATATATATACACATATGCATTTATACATGTGTTTGTGTGAAAGAGAGAGTGTGTTTGTGGGTGGGTGTGTATACATGTATCTCGCTCTGTGTGTCTCTGTATATATATGTGATCGAATTGATTAAATTTGACTTTTATTAACTCACTCCTCCTATTGCTGTTATTATTTTGGCTTTCTTTCCTGTGCTTTTTTCAAACACAGTTTTGGGTCAGCAAAACATTATGTCAACCGAATAGGCTAACGGTCTTTCCTTTCATCCGTTCAAAACCTGCAGTGAATAAATTCACCATTAATCATTATCTGGAGACATTAGCTCACATTATAGCTTTATATTGGTAGTAACGTAGTTAAGGTAATCGATCATATTCATTCTCTTTAATGTTATTGCCAAAAAGGATCAATCGTGGATATTTTTTTTATTCACATCTGAAATCATTTATCTTTGCTCCCAATTCTACTTTTTTTTTTGTTTCAAGTAAACTAGCAACAGGACTATTCTCTCAGATAAAAGTGTGAAAACATCTACATAAACATTTAAACTGCGAGAAATGGCAGTCAAATCTCCCGGCAGCTCTCATCCCATTATTTCAAACACAAACAAAATTATATATTGCAGTGTTAAATGCATTGTACTTAATAAATACAAGATGGCTTTGATTGACATGGCTTTGATCATAGTTGTCTCTGATCAGATATAACCCAGATGTATTTATACATAAACAACTAAAATAACAATAATAAAATAAAGTCGTATTCTTGCATTCAATGGAAACTATTAATTTTCGGTCTTAATGTGGACTCATCAACAACGCGTATCATTTCTTGTACAAGATGTTATACGTCTTAGAATATCTACCGCCCCATCAACACTGAATATTCATCCACCCATCCAGCCATCCATCCGTATGTATGTATATATATGCATATATATATATACATCTTCTATCTTTTACTGGTTTCAGCCCAGGGCTGAGGTCATGCTGGTGCACCACCTATAGTTACTCGGTGTTGTTTCTGGTATTGTTTTGGGTGAAGTGGCGAATTGGACGGAGCTGTTCTTCTTTGCGTCTCCTGCCACGATGTGGGTTCATCTGGTATCTCAGATAGAAACCTGTCCAGAAGTTTCTCGAAAGCTTCCATATCAGCACTATGTAGATCCCTAAAGTTGCCTGAAAAGATGTTGAACAATTGCGAGCCCTTGAAATCCTAACTAATGCAGCTCTGACGGGGAAGACGGGAATTTTGGTATGATGCAGTGCCGTCCAGTTTGAAGCTTGGTATAGCTGTCAATTCCAAAATTAGAAGCTAAACCCTCCAAGATCTTCCAAATATATATCACCGTATTTCTCTCTCTAAACTTCTCTCCAAGGAATAGAGACTCGGCTTCTTTAGCCTCTCCCGGGAGCCCATCTTTTGCATCCAATCAATCTTCTTTGCGTATAGGCACTGGATTACTTCGAGTTCCATTGTTTGTTTCACATTCTCTGGGAACTATAGTTGGGAGCAGTAGTCCAAGGGGATGAAAACGAAAGTCCTCCATAGGAGTAGCAGGGCCTCCGTTTTCCTGGTTCTGAATGTTCTCAGTATCCACCCATCCTCTCGCCTGCACAGTGTTGCCATCTTCGTAATATGCAGATGGAATACTCTCTCTTTTACTCTTTTACTTGTTCCAGTCATTTTGACTGCAGCCATGCTGGAGCACCGCTATTAGTCGAGTGCAAATCGACCTCAGGACTTATTCATTATAAGCCTAGTACTCATTCTACCGGTCCCTTTGACCAACCACTAAGTTACGGGGACGTAAACACACCAACATCGGTTGTCAAGGGATTTTGGGGGGACAAACACAGACACACAAACGCACACACACATACACATATATATATATACACACACATATATATATATATACACATATATACGACGGGCTTCTTTCAGTTTCCGTCTACCAAATCCACTCACAAGGCTTTGGTCGGCGCGAGGTTATATTAGCAGACACTTGTCCAAAGTACCACGCAGTGGGACTGAACCCAGAACCATGTGATTGGTAAGCAAGCTACTTATCACACAACCACTCATGCATAATATATATAGATTGCTTTCCAAAATTGACCCTTACGACTGAATCTATGAAACATATATATACGATATATTTTTGATTTAAATACCAATTATTAATGAAATCTGCCAATTTAACCTGTCAGTTTTGTCAGATTTTGGGCAGTGAATGTTTATCGCTTTTTAGTGGTTTGATTATATCTGCTGGAAAGCCATTTAAATATTTGTTACCTTGTTTACCATTGAAAACTATTGAATATTCAGGAAAAGATAATTACAATTTTCCAGCATTTTTTACATGTGCCTGATTTCGTCATCTCATGGCCTAATATGGGAATATCGAGGTTGTGCTGCAACATGCATATTACCGCTATAGAATGTTGAAATATAGAGATCTTTAGCAAAAACCATAAAAGAACACATACCAATTATCATAGATATTCAAATGTTAATGATAATCTTTAGAAAATTTGTCATAATACATTCACTCACAACATTTGCTAAGTGGAAATACATTCTATAAGCTAAAATATTGGGTTGTCCGGAAAGTTCATACCGATTTCTACTCGTTTTGAACTGGTTAAATTTATCGACACGTGATTTGCTTATATTTCCTTTAGTGCACACCTCAAAATATCTCTTGAGAAAGAAAGTTTAGAATTACTTAATTCGTGTAAATTTTGCACTCCAATGAAAATCTAAGACTAGAAGGTGCATTTTAGACAATTGATGATTTTGTTTAATACCGTACAAAATCTCGTAAGCAACAAAAACTGTACGGAAGTAGTTCGCTAACTTTAGAGTTGGTGATTGTAGCCTCATTGAGGAAAAACGTTCAGGCAGATTCTCCAGTTCCACTTCAGATGACGATCAAATCAAGACTTTGATTGAGAATAACCCGCATTACGCAATGTGGTTATTGTCAGAAACACTAAATGTATCACATTCTACCATCGATAAGCACTTAGCAAAGCTTGGATGGTCAAATTACTACGATGTTTGGGTACCAGACGATCTGAGTGAAAAGAATCTTTTGGATCGCATTTCTATCTGTGATTTGTTGGATGAACACAATGAAAATGGACACTTTTTGAAGCAAATTGTGACGGATGATGAGAATTGGGTCGTTTACAACACTGTTCAGCGGAAAAGATCCTGGAAAAAGCGACATGAGTCAACTTTAGCCACCAGTAGGTCATCATCCTAAAAAATCAAGCTCTGCATCTGGCGAGATTGGAAGGAAATCCTACATTATGAACTTCTGTCAAGTAACCGGGCAGTTCTGAGAAATATTGCTCGCAACTGGACGATTTAAAGGCAGCAATTCAAGAAAAAGATGTTGTTTTCCATCAGAATAATTGCAGACCTCACGTTTCTTTGGCGACCCGTCAAAAATTGTTGCAGTTTTGCTGGGATGTGTTACCCAACCCGCCATATTCACCAGACATTGTCCCTTCGGATTTTCATTTATTCAGGCCCTTGCAAAATAATCTCAGTAGTAAAAATTTTGATTCTTTGGAGGACATAAAAAAAACATCTTAATGAATTATTTGCCCCCCCCCCCCCAAAAGCCCCACCAAAATTCTGGAAATTCGGAATCTTTAAGTTAAAGGAAAGATGGAGAAAGGTTGTGCAACAAAATGGTTCATATGTAGTTGAATAAATATTTAATGGCATGATTTTGTTTTGTCTTTTAATTTCTCTTAAAAATCAGCATGGATTTTCCGGACAACCCTATATTTGATCAAATAGCGTGAATTCTAAAGGTGATAAAAAATAATTTATTAATAAATTTTTCATATATCTTTCCTTTTTAGTTTTCCTGTCATTATTACGTATAGACCTGAACGGAAAATGTTCTACGAATAACTGTGCGGGTTGTTCATACAAAGTCCTTGTTTGTTATTCTATATTTATAAATTTTTTTGACATTGATGTTTTTTTAAGTGATAGTTGTTGCACATTGACCATAATTTCAAGTACCAGAGAACGTGTGACTTGTTTTTCTAAGGACTTAACAGAGGCTACTGATTAGACCTGTTGGAAGAAAAAACAATGATAGAGTATCGTAGAGAAAAATAAGATGAGAATCTGTTTGGAATGTCCCTCATAATTTCATCCCTACTACATACTGCAGTATTTGGTCAACCTAATATTTATAAATGCATTGAAATGTTTATTGAGAATTATTTCGATTTGCCCTATTAGTTGTACCTTTTCGTTTTTAAATGGAAGTATTGAAATTTTTTTTTTACAAATAATTGTTGAATTCTCTCAATTGATCAACTTTTTTATACATCACATTGTTCTACCTATATCGCTTATATTTAATAAATATTTTACCCAGAATGATTTTAAACCGTTTCGTTTTTCTTCACAGGACATTTTCACTTTAAGTTTGGTATGCGTGTGTGCGTGTGAGTGCGTTTTGGGACGTATATTTGTGCTGAGTTGAAGATACAATATATCATTATTTTAAAATGTCAGTGATGAAAATATTAGAATTACCATAACATTTTTTTTTTTTTGCTTTTACTATAGGATATAATTTTTTTCTTTTTAGTGAATCAGGGTCAAGAACCGGTTTTAATGTATATCTTTGGAAAAATAAATTTATGAATGTCTTAAGATTTATTTTAGAAACATTAATCTACATACCGGAAGATGAATATCCCATCTAACTAAATGTTGATGCCGATGACAGGCGTTTTGTGTTGTGAGTCAGGAAATTTCAGTGAAAACTCATCAATGCATAGATCAAATCTGATCAGGAAATAGGGTGGTTGCAACTCAGGGATCTATATATCTCTGGAGTTATATGTATAGGGTAACACCGGTAAAAATTATACATCATTAAGAAGGTCCAACCAAATCGAAAACAATCCAAAGTTGTTTTGCTAAGAAGCTCAGAACTATTGTACATTGCATTTCACAAGTTTTATTTTAAAGTATTTGAAAATAATTAACAGTGCGCGTTTGTTTCACTTGCCCTTCTTGATCAGTGCTAATCACGAAGCTAATGAGCGTATCTTTTCACAATGAGTATTATTTGTTTATTCAAGAAGAAACTTGGTGCCCTATGATACGTTAGCGCATAAGCAACTGAAAATGTCATAGATCCACGTGCATTCTTGCGCTAAAATTCACCGTATAAAAGTCAATTAACGTTGTTGAATGCTAGAAATGGTAGCATTCTATTATCTTTAGAAAACAATTAGCAAAACATGATTTAAATTGTGTAACTTTTCAAAATATTCGTGAAATATTTTAGAGGTAAACTAGGTACAGCAAAGAATCTCCGTTCACACATTATGAACTGTGGATGATACGACCAAATGAGTTCGACATTCTTTATTTTGGGAACCGAACCATTCTCTCAAAACAGGCCTCATTTCAGTAGTAGACGTCGTACACCAGGCTAAAATATACAAACGTGGTGAAAGATCCAAAATATTTTAAAATAATGTCAGATAAAAATGTCAAAAAATATTCTCACATTTAACCAGCTAATGTAGAAATAATTAAAAATGTTAGGTCAGAATTGTAGTAGCGGATAGTCGATACGTAAAGCAGTTCTGGCAATATTTTAAATCCGAAATTCGAGACAAAATTTAAGAAAATTCCTTAATTGAATTAGCTTAAAATGTAGATTTTCGGCAAATGGGCAACTTAAATAGGTACTTCGTTGGAAAGTTTAATCTACGGATGGTTTTAAGGGGCAATACGGTAATTTTGTTCCTAATAGAAGTCCAAAATCAATTTGATATCTTAACTTCATGTCTATAAATCCTTTGTTGCTACCAATTTGGATTTATTCCAGAGTTTAAATTTACTCGAAACAACGTCCAAAGCTTTTAAATATTCCTTGCATCTAAAATATCGGTCTCTCTCTCTCTCTCTCTCTCTCTCTCTCTCTCTCTCTCTCTCTCTCTCTCTCTCCAAGCGCAGGATTACAAATTAAATTCTACTTTCACTTTCCAAGTCGCGACCTCACTATCGAATCTAAATGCACAATTTTAAAGGATAACATTGAAAGATAATTGTTCGATACCAATATGTCTTGCAATCGATCATATCGATAGCACAAAATAGTCTTCAAACTTTTCCTGTTCAGTTTAATCATATATGTATATAAACATACATACATATGCACACACGCAACACATGTATATATACATATATATATATATATATATAAATTTGTAGCGTAATATATATATATATATATATATATATATATATATATAAATTTGTAGCGTAATATATGGATTCATAGGATCGTATAGTTATCATACAAAGCCCTTCTAGCAGACTCGGGGTACAGATCACATAGTAGTCATTCACAGAGGAATATAAATATACACGTATATAAATACATATTTACAGATATACAAGAATGCAAACATAGATGTATACCTATACGGCTGTATACCTGCATACAGAAATCCAATTTCAAATTCTAAAGGCAAATTCACCGGTGTTACTGTGGAGAAAAAAATTCTCTCTTATAGTAAAAGGTGTAAATCACCATGTGAAATTTATCTGAAACTTATTTTAACTAACCTAAAGTTCGTTTATGCCTAAACACTGCTCGGCGCATTAGTTGCTAAATTTCGCCCGACCTGGTTGTGTTAAAGTACTACATAGTCAATGGTGTTGACTATGATTTAGTTAAAGCTCCGGCTTGAAAATCAGATCAGAGTTACCTCACTTTGCTATTTCTTGTTGATAAAAATAAACAGCTAGAAACGCATATGGGAATCTGGAACAACACAGAGCAAATATGCTGTATTTATATCTCCTACCCTAAGGGAGAATTATTTTCCCTATGGCCACCGTAGTGGATTTGCCTTCAGGAGCTAAAATGTGTCACAAACATATTTTAAGTAACGTAAAGGTCATTTATAAACACACACACACACATTTTTAAATATATAAAATTAATGTAAACAGCAGATTGTAATGTTCCACCGAAAAGGGGAACTATAATTGTCAGCGAATGTGACTAGAGTGTTAAAAACATCTACTTTGCTAGAAATAAGAGTTAAAATGCTCTAATGCTGTATGTAACGTACATGAATGAAAGCATATACATTAACAGGTCCATAATTGTCTGAAAAATATCGACCGAGAATTCTTAAGATTGATGTGTCAGTTTTGGAATTTCCGTTGCCATCTTCAGTTGTTCGGCTCTTTCCAGACCTATTTCTCTATTAGCATGTAAGGTTTTCGTCTGAACGACGAACCTCCCACTCCACCCCGACACATAAATCCGCCCACAGACACACGTGCAGGTAGAAGTGCGATAATGTGTCAATAGCCATTACGTTTTTGCTTTCTCAGTGATGCTCTGTAACACAATACAAAATTTACTTCTTGGCGGCACCTTGGACTTACAAACTGTATTAGTAACGATGTGTTAAACTACACATAACGTGGATATCTACATCTATCACAGGTCAATTTAGTCGGAGAGGTTTGATTTTCTCACAGACACCTTTTAAAAAAGGCCGCGGATCTTTAATCATTCTTTCATTTGCTATACATATATATGTGTGTGTGTGTGTCTATGTATATACGTATTTATATATATATTTATATATACGTATTTATACATATATATATATATATATATATATATATATATATATATATATATATATATATATATATATATATATATATATATATATATATATTATCTATACTATATATATATGTATATAAATATATGTACGTATACATATATATATATATATGTATATATATATATATATATATATATATATATATATATATATATATATATATATATATATATATATATATATATATATTTCGTATGTGTATTTCGTGTTCAAGATTCTGGATGTGGATACGTGTGTTGAAAGAAATACAATTAAACCTTGGGAGAGGCATTATGCCGGTAATAAACACACGCACTGGTTCAGTCCTTTATTAATTTATATAGTTTTTGTTAAATTATTTCATTGCACTCTTGCAATCTCTTCAGTAACTTGTCTCTCCACTTCCATTTATTTTGAATATATGATCTGGCGTTGTTTTGGCGTTGTTTCGAAACTGTTTGTTATGAGCATGTGAGTGTGTGCAAGCTCGTATGTGTGCACGCTCATATGTGTGCACGCAATTATGTGTTTGTGCTTATATGTAAGTATGTGCGTCCATATGTGTGTTTGTAACAATTTCGTTTATATCAGATCAGATAGAGACTTTTTAATTAATTTATTTACGTTCATATTCCGCATCATATGTGTGAACAACACATGCAACCATGGGCAATTGTAAGGCCCTCATCTACGTGTATTTGGTGTTTAAAATTGGTTGCGTTTCAGTTATGAGGACCGACTCCTGTATTTGTCGCAACGATGCGTCACCGGGGTGTCTAGACAGGATTTCTATGTTAATTCTGTCCAGTACACCACTATGTTGTTCTTTAGCATGCTGGTAGAGCACCGAGGTTTGTTTTTGATTATTATAGTCCCTCCAATGTTCGTTTACACGCTCAGCCAAACTTCTTGCCGTCTCACCTATGTATGTGGTGTTTCTGTTTTTACACTCACCATCCATACAGCTTATTTTGTAGACTACATTTCTGGCTTTGCAGTTGGCACCAGGACTATTTTTGCACACAATACAACTCTCCTCAACACACCTTGTTCTTCTGAAGGGATATGTCTTACATATTATTGATCTAATTGATCTCCCTGGTTTTTCTATAACATTTATCCTCAACTTGGTACTTTTGAGGATTTTTCGAAATCTGCGGGCCAGATCTCCGTGTGGCGTGGCGTCCACAAACATTACTCCCTGGAACTTGTCGGTATTGTACCACGTGGTCTTTTTGTTTGTTTTGTCACTAATCCTTTGTAGTCTATTCCACTGTTTGTTACGGTATCTAGGTTGTGTTCCATTTGTATCTTTGACAACAATCTCCTCAAATTTCTTGTTAGCTCCTCTGTATACCCGGATTCTATCTTTCTGGCTGTATCCCGAAAATTGCATGCGATGCATGAAGTCTTGAATATGTTTTTGCCCCTCCCATGGACCGCACAGGGGGGATATGTTTTTCATTATTCTAACCAAATCGGCTACTAATATATTGATTTTCACACTGTGTGATAGAGCCGAATTCTTATGGATAACATACTTTGAAGATATAGGTTTCATATAATGTGAGTGGAGGATTTGAACTTTGTCATTAATTGTTTCTAGCCAAAGTTCTGTGTCAAGTACTGGGAGTCTCATGTTTAGGTGTCTTGTTGGGTAATCTATTGTTACCTTGATGCTCTGGTGTATTGTATTAGCTATATTCTGGATGTTTTCCATCACGATCTTCTCGTTCTCTTCAGTCTGAATGTTTGATGGTGTTTTGACTACGATGTTAACGTCATCCACATATCTCCCGTATAGTTTGAGTGTTATTGAGTGTTCTTCGAGAGTTGTTTTCAGCTTTTTGTCCCACCAGGTAATGAATAGGCTTGCCACGTCTCCGGCCACACTGACACCAATAGCCGCTCCCTGGACCTGCATGTATAGCTTTTCATTGAATTTAAGTATATGGTTCTGCAGGGTGGTCTTCAGACTTACACCTACAGCATGTGCAACCATTTTTCGTGTTTGGATATTATCCTCTGGGTCGTGGGTGGGTGTATTCCATCCCTTCCAACGCTCTGCGGTGGTTTTTCTAGCAGCTGATGTGATCGTATGTGGTCCTCATAACTGAAACGCAACCAGTTTTAAACACCAAATACACGTAGATGAGGGCCTTACAATTGCCCATGGTTGCATGTGTTGTTCACACATATGATGCGGAATATGAACGTAAATAAATTAATTAAAAAGTTTCTATCTGATCTGATATAAACGAAATTGTTACAAACACACACATGGACGCACGTACTTACATATAAGCACAAACACATAATTGCGTGCACACATATGAGCGTGCACACATACGAGCTTGCACACACTCACATGCTCATAACAAACAGTTTCGAAACAACGCCAAAACAACGCCAGATCATATATTCAAAATAAATGGAAGTGGAGAGACAAGTTACTGAAGAGATTGCAAGAGTGCAATGAAATAATTTAACAAAAAAATATATAAATTAATAAAGGACTGAACCAGTGCGTTTGTTTATTACCGGCATAATGCCTCTCCCAAGGTTTAATTGTATATATATATATATATATATATATATATATATATATATATATATATATATATATATATATATATATATATATATATATGTATACGTACATATGTGTGTGCATATGCGTGTGGGGGGGAATGTATATATGTGCGCGCGCGTTTGCATCAATATTTTTGTGAATGAGTTTATGTATGTATGTATGTATGTATATCCGTCTCTGTTATATTTAACAGTAAAAAAAAAACAACCTAATTTATATAAGTAACTGTTTACATTGCTTTAGACGCACGTTGGCCTCATTTGAATGTTTCGAACAACTTATCTTCTTCAAAATCGTCTGCTAATATCTTTATTTAATCACAAACCAATTGATATTTTAAAGAATTAAGTAGAATGTCTGCAAGGGATCTTACTGCTGCTTCTCTTTAATTTTTATTTAATTCATTTATTTAATTAAAACATTTTTTGTGGTTGCTATTGATGAAGGTGACGATAATGATAATGATGACGATGATGATGATGACGATGACGACGACGACGACGACGCCGACGACGACGCCGACGACGACGCCGACGACTAAGACGACGATGATGATGACGAGAAAGGCGATGTTATTCTTATGTCAAGGTTCGCTGCCACATCTTTTCCGTATTTGAATCCCGTTTCGTTAATATTTTACGAATATTTATTTTATTTTAATATGTAATTTCGCGCATAGTCATTACGAAACCAACGGAAACATTCAGTTTAATTTCTGAAAACTTTTTAGGTTGCCTTCCTTGCTTTCGACTCAAAATCTTATGATTAGCAAAGGTACTTTGCCTAAAAGAGAAATTAAAACATGTACAACGAACAGAAACTAACATGTACATGAACACAAATAGTTTGCACCGATATATATGTGCTTCAAATGTAAAATCAATATTGGACATATTCCTGGTGCAACATTGATAAAACTTTTATAAATTCACTTTCTAATAGAACTAGCATCTTCATTACATAAGTTCCAATGTATTACCACATAAAACACTTAAAAAATATACCCAGTATTGTTTTGTCGCTTTACCCGATTAATTCGCCATCAAACCTGCACATATAAGAGAAATATTTCATCATACAATAAGAAGGACATTTCTGTGATCCTTCCTAAATAAACTGACTGTAGTCCAGGCCGATGTGTGCCAATATATAAATCCATTTGGGGAATCTTAGGATACTTTGTGTTCAAGACATAAATTGAGGCGAAATATCAAGGAAACAACCGTAGAACACACTCTCAGTCACAAATATATACACAAATATTTTACAGAGTGGAGTATATGTGAATGTGAGGAGAAGCGATAAATGTTTAAATGAATAATCATATACATGAGATAATTTATTACTCTGAAATACCACATGACTATTCTGAATCTGTGACCATCCTCATGCAGATAGAAAGTAACGAGACGTTGGATGAAGACTATTCTGGCGCAGGTTCATTCAGTATACCTGTGTTTTCAATAGCCATTTGAAAGTAAGTCAACACGTGGATCTAACAAAAAGTAAAGAAGTTAACTATTAAATAGCCTCAAAACCAAAAATACAAGTTGCTCTCCGATGATTCTATTTCAATAACATCCACCAGTCGGAAGTGTATAACAATTAACCGAGGAAAACACCTCACATTCGATATTAGAAGCAGATAATGCCGAAGCCCCACAAACAACAGAAATACACCATCTGTTTTAATGATTAACTTATGGTAGCTGGAGACAAATAATAGACTGCTCCAAAGACAAGGAAAAGAAGTGGTAGAAACAAAAAAGAAAACAGGAGAATGTTTTAATGATCAAAATCGAAACGTATGTTAATGTCTAAAGATTATCTTGAGAAATATTACAGCCGAATTGTTACAAAATTAATAAAGGTCACCGTGTAATCATTGATAATGATTACAATATCCGAAAAGATGCATTTGGAGTTATCTATGTAGTGTCTTGTACCCTTGAAAGACATTAAAGCATGTGGCCCCATGGTTTAGTTTTTACAGTGCCCTAATCAGAAGAAACCGTAACAAAACATTATTTAGCCACCCCGTATTGCGTCATAAATATTTATTGTCAAAAGTTATCTCATCTGCTAAAGTGTACTTACAGATTCAAAATTTTAATGAAGTCTGCCTTAATACATTCCCACCACATAAAAGTAAGACATTAAAAACACGGTGGAGTTTCTAGTATGACTCCACCAAAAATGATCACGAGCAATTTTGCTTACAACTCGTTTTACCAGAATGAATGGAAAAGGAATAGGCTATTGTGATAATCTGAGTTGCATTACCTTGTGGCTTCTCACCCGTGGATTACCCCTTTTGTGTTTCATAATTTAACATTGTTCCTTTCAATTTCCTTTGGTTTGTATGTCAGTGTGTTAAAAAAGTATGTAGCGTAAGTGTAATTTCAATAAAATTTTTAACACTAACGTAAAAGCGGTGTTATTGCATGGGGCTGAGACATGGTGAGCAACAGTTAAGTCAAATAAGCAAATACAATCATTCATCAACAGATGCTTGTGTAGTATACTTAAAATTAGATGGCCCGAATACATAAACAATATGGAACTATAGCAAAGAAGAAACTAAGTTTCGATTAGGGAGCAAATATTTAAGAAAAAGTGGAAGTGCATTGGTAGCACAATTAGAAAGGACACGCCAAATGTAGCGAAAAGTGCTTCACAGTGGAATCCGGATGGATATAGAAAGAGGGGTAGGCCTAAGAACTCGTGGCGTAGATCAACACAAAAGGAACTAGAGAAAGGGGGACATTCATGGCAGAATATAAGTACAGAAGCGAAACATTATGCGATATGGGATTCAATTATAAGTGGCCTATACTCCGCGTTGGAGGGTTAAAGGCACGAAAGAAAGAAAGTCAAAGCAAACGTGTATTAGAAACGTTTGCATGAGGAGTGAAATACATTGAAAGTTCAAATCTCACAAGCGTTGATTTTCTGAATCCCTTGTATCAATTGCTAAGCCATCTAAAACATCAGTACCCAAATAGGCTAATAATCAAATATAAATAAACATGCATAAATACAATGTAATTTGAAAAAATAATTATGCGTTTGAAATTCCTTTTCCCAAAAGTTCGTTCTACTACAAAAACGAATGACTAATGTTAAGAGTGCTTCAACGAATAGAGTAAGCCTTGTGTAACCAAAAGGAACATCAAATTGGTTTTAAGGGAAATTTGCTTTTACATTTTATAAATGACAACGATGCTTCAGCAAATATTGTTCAGGAAGCCATGTTGAAATTAATGTCCAGGCATGTAGAATTGCTAAAAACAGTTTTTAAATAATAATGATAATAACAATAGCAATAATGATAATGACAGTGATGAATATAATAATAAAAATACATATGTGAAAATCCAAAACGGCCATAGCCAACTGAAACAAAAAAAAGCCGTGAAAGAGTAAGGCAACTGAGGGTGATTGAAATTAAAAGAGAAAAACAAGGAAATACAACATTGGTAATTCGAGCACAACATAGTGTCTTTTCATTCGTTAGCATGCATGAATGTGTGACTTTGTTTTCTCTTGCTTGTTATACATGTGAAGCACTTGTGAGTCAGTTTGTTCACTATAACGGTTGCAATGGATTTTTTATGTCAATATTATATTTCTATACACAAAAGCGAGGTTGTGGTAAAAACTGAAATGTTTTTTTTTTCTTTATTGCTCCTATGGGACTTGCAAGTCTTCCGTCTTTGATTACTTCATTGAAACCGGGGTATTAAATTTGACGCCATATAAAATAAAAGTACGAGATTCATTAATTATTTTCTGTTTCTTTTTGTTTGTATTTTATATCAATTTATAAGAACAGGGCATTCGTTACTTTTCCGCGTGATAAGCAGCTTCCTCCTTCGAACCATTGAAAGCAACACAGCACGATTGCAATTTGTCAGGTATCACATGCTCATCGCAAAATAAACATTAGTTACTTTAGCACTCATACAGTAAGGTGGTTAAAATATTGTATGAAAATGCTAAACCTAAAGCTTAAAATTAGCGCTATTTCTATCAAGTGCATAGTCAAGGTTAGCACTATCCAAACTATTTAATGTTTTCCCTTAGCTACATCTGTCTGCGTTGTACTCGAAACAGTGATCAAATGTGACGAATGGTTAAAGTGATATCCGTAATGAGATTAATGTGTGCTGTCAAAAACGAAACGTAATTTCAGCAGCAAAATCTGTTTAACTGGCAGAAAAGTGACACCGTAAAAAAAAGCAACAAAAAGAAAAAGAAAAAAAAACACAAAAATAACAAAAATCCATTGCGCTATTTCTTCCGGTTGTTTAGGCTTTGAATTCGATTTTTGACTTTCATTTTTGTGGGGTTGACAAAATATATAAAGTACCAGTCAAGTATGATTTTGATGGTGCAGAATAACCCCATCGCTTCTTAAAATCTGGCTTTGTATTTGATTAAAAATAAATTCAGGGCAAAATCGTTAAACCACAGTAAAAACCGACAATCAACATTTATTCCATTTCTTTTTATTTTACATAGTGAACACAAATCACCCCGGTATCAACTTCATCTTTCATTCCCCGTGGGTCAATAAAGTATAGAGCCGCTTAAGTAGTTTGATGATATTGTCTAAATCTCTTCTCGCTCAGAATTGCCGGCCTTGTGCGCCTAAACTAGAAACCATTATTTCAAAAACAAAATACCGTGTCACTGAAATCTCAGTATTTTAACTCTATAATCAAAGTTTATAACAGTTTTTCCAGTACTTCATTACTTAGAAATTTATATTCAAAGACAGTAAATGACCAGTATCGTTCGAAGGAGCGCGGTGCGTACTAATTTCACATCTTAAGTAGTATGTTGGAGAATTCCGAATGCTTTAGCTTATATATACAGTGAACACAAGCATCCGCCTCTGTGGTTGTTTAAATCTACTGGGAAGGAAGGATAAAGAACTGCGATAAAATAATCTGATTAAAACTTTCAGGAAATGAAGACGATGTCGTTGGAGTCGTTTTGTAATTGAATGTGTACTTGTACATCTTGCTGCATGTTCCGGTATTATTAGAACGAGCTACTGAAGCGTATGATGCTTAATTGGAAAGAAAGTGAAGCGATAGCTATATATAAAAATAGAAAGCATAGGGCGATATTGGTAATAGACAACTGAAATTTGCTATAGAATTACTTCACAGAGGTTTTGCGGCATATACAGTAGCGTCACACATACATGTAATTTTGTGAATTGAAAACGTTCCATAAATCTATACTATTAAGTGACAAAATCTCAATCTGGTGTAGTGGAGTTGAAATGTAAAGACAGTAATGAGGAAAATAAATTATAATTTCAATGAGATGATCTAACTTTACTTCAAATAAAGGTGTTGCCAATGAATATAGGTCGAGTAAAAGCAACCGGTTCAATCAGCATACATGTTTCAACAGTATGAAAATTCCACAGGAAAAGCTATTTGTTGCGAAAGGATTACGCCCACCCTCATATGACTAAAAGTGGACTAAAAGATTTCTATCAAATAGACAACTGTCGAATCGTTAACATTTCGGGTAGGTTAGCAGTTCACTGCGAGCCGTGGTTAAGAGCGTTGAATCTCGCGTAATAGTAATAGTAGTGCGCCGTATAAATTGTTTCTGTCCCCTCTGTTTCGTTATATTATATATCCAACATACAAGGATATAAAACTATTGAAGCGAATCGAAAAGATTTAAATGTGGTTAGCATATATAAAATTAAAAGCAATATGTAGTTCAGTAGAGAGTTCCATTATGAAACGCTTTGCCAACTAAATAATAAAATGGTTACATCTAGCATACAAAATACCGTGTTTTTCGATCAACTGCATTAAACTTCTCGGATCATAGGACTGAATGCATGGTTCTCATGGCGTATAAGGGATTGATATCACAACGTACCCTTTCCCAGCCTTGAACGAGACATCAAACGGTTGCAGGGTTAGTAATTTACAGCTGAATGGGGTGGATCAATGTGAAATGAAGTCCTTTCCTCAAGAACACGACGCACCAGCCAGCCCCGGATTCGAAAGCATGATCTTGGGCCGATCGTGAATACGAAATCTTAACCATTGGGCATACACTTTGAAGACAAACGGAATTACAGGAGATTATGAATAGAAAGAAATAAGCAGTGTAATATTAGCGAATGGATCTTCACAGCGAAACAAACTCATGACAGAAACGGACATATTGTGGTTTCATTTGAGATCATAAGTATAGTTTAGTCTCAAGACTACAGTGGATATATATATATATATATATATATATATATATATATATATATATATATATATATATATATATATAGAGAGAGAGAGAGAGAGAGAGAGAGAGAGAGAGAGAGAGAGAGAGAGAGGGAAGAGAGGGAGGGACAGTGAGAGAGTGATTGCCTAAGAATAACAATAAAACGGCTGAGAAATGTCCTGTAAGGAAGCTTTATGTATCGAAATTAAGTAAAGGATGAAATACCATTATATTGCAGATATGAGATCCTATACCAATATATTTATCGTTAGTCTATTGTTATTTATTCCTCTTCCATTTCATGTCTTAATTTTCTTTTATTTCAATATAACATTTTCATAAATACCCCGTCTAGGATTATCCATGACGAGCTGGAAAATTTTTTATAACGTATATCTGAAATACGATATTATAAAGAATATTTATTCATTTGTATTACGAACATAATTGTATTACGTCTTCCTTTTTTTTTAACATTTTGTCGTATTTAGACATAGAATATCAACAAGCGTTGTTTATATTACGATATTGATAAATTTTCATTCGTCTATGAATGTTAGAACAAGTACACTTGCACACGTATTCATAGAGAAATACACACATTGCCATACGGGAACACATCTGATGGAATGCGGACATTTCTAGTTCATTCTTCTAAACATATAATAGCCACGAACGAAGAGAATAATATATCTCACTTGCACCTTAAACTGAGTTAAGTTAGTTAACTAAAACTTCTTTTCGAAAACCATGTTATATAAACTAACACTATCGAATCTTTCTCGTTATTTCCCCACGTTTTTGAATATAGAAAGTAAGAGAACAGTGAAGACTGAATTAGAAAATTCTTCGCTCATTTTCTCGAGACAGAAAGAAAGCCGCCACGTCAATGTCTAATGGAATTGTTGTTATCTATTCTTATCCCCACCTTCCTATTGCTGTTTCAGTACTGGCCATTACAGTAGCGGTCATTACATTGACACTTAATGCATTAGCAACACTTTACATCCATCGTTTCAGAGGAAGGCATGCTCCGATAAACAAACAACTAAAGTGAAAGATAAAGAATCACATCATCAACACGATCCATACCTAACCACTTTCTCGCCTAGAGACTTTCACAATCTAACCATTACTGATTGATCTCACAGAGAGGCGAATTGACTGACCTTGAATAGCAGTCTTCCGTAAATGCCTTCGGTTGCATACAAAAGCTATTCTAAAAAGCGAATCAAAACTTTCTCTTCGTATTCTTACTGCGTTGCCATCTAATTATTGCTATTATTTCGCTAACATGGATTTGGTTTCTGGTGGTTGAATAAAAAAATATAAATAAAATAACGTGGAAATGGATAATGTTCTCACAACTTTGCCTGAAGCTATAAAGTTATCTTCAGTATTTTCGATGTCTCTTTTCTAAAATTTATTTTATTTTTTCCTTCAGTGTCTTTACTTTCACAAGGCTATTGTAAAACATACAATTAACTGAAAGCAAAATTTTCTTCTCTTGACAAAGATGTGCAAAATATATAAATAAATAAATAAAATAGAGAATAACATTTAAAAGTTCTAATGTCCTGCTTGTTGAAAGATTTATATAAAAAAAAATGTTAAAGAATATTGTTAAGCATCTGTTAGTTTGTCTTTTTATACTTTTCTCCCATGAATCCCACTAATGAAACGAAATTTACTTCTAGTTTTATTTCAGCTGCCATCTATGCTCTTAATGTTTAAATTTACCAGCCTGAGGCCTATCAAGCCTAGTTAATCAGTAGGATTTTCTCATTCAATGATTCGGCTCAACTACACAAATTGATATCACATATGTCGGGGAAATATTAAGCTATAAGCCTAAAAGACATCAATTCATCTTCACGTTGGTGCATCACTTTTAGGACGTATGTCCCTTGGCTATATATGGCACACGCTGGAATTTAAAAGAATGTTATTTTTTCTCTCTCTCTGAATATGACAAATTCGCTAAAGTTTTATAGTTACATTTAAAATTCTACGCAGTTGCAAGTGTGTTTTGAGATGCGATACGAATAATAAACACACACATTGAGACAAATACGTACGCACCAATACACAAGCATATATATATATATATATATATGTGTGTGTGTGTGTGTGTGTGTGTGTGTGTGTGTGTGTGTGTGTGTGTGTGTGTGTGTGTGTGTGTATATATATACATCTTCGGTTTCGCAGTGAAAAACTTAGATTAAGAAAGACGTGATATATCCAACTCGATAACCTTTTCGTTTTTTTGAAAGAAAAGGCTCATGTTCTATTTTCTTGTTAGCAGATAAATAGGAAGGTTTAGTCAATATTGTGTTTAGTGTTAATTTGCCATACGCAGGCTGAAAGGAAATTATACGTAGAATGAAAGCAAATGAGCGATTGCTTGTGGGCAACGAGTTATTTTTAAGACACTGATTAAAGAAGAGCTTTAAATGGTGTTTGGTTGGGACCAACAAATATTTTATTTAATTCCAAATCTTACATTTGTTTCAAACAGACACATTGAAATGTTGGACGCCATGTAGAAAAAAGAATTGAGAAATGACTGATAAGTTATAATACTCTTAAATGCCTCAAGAAATAACTGTCTCTTACGTAAGCACAATACATGAAATATGATGACAGGAGTATACTCATTTAATCGACAATAGGACTTGATGGTTAATTTATTTTAGCGATCTTGGAAAGACAAAATCTATAGTCAAGGACCTAAAGAGCAATGCGTTCTGTTCGATGCTCTAACGATTCTGCAAATTTATAATGAATCTAGCAGTAATTACCTAGCTGTTAAATTAGATCACTGTAGAAGTTTTATAAGGAATATATATAGATCAGAGCTTGATAAGGTACCACCGGCTGCACAGTGTTGCGCAGGGAGAAGGGAATTATATAGAAAAAATTCTGCTGACATATATAAGCTTGACAATTTGGTAGAGAAGGATTTCTTTGAGAATTGCAAAGTAAGTTATTGTCTTTCTTATATACCTCGGGGCAATCCTGACCGAGTAGAATTGTCAGAGGCAAGTTGTAAATATGAGCATCCGGGAATTCTGTTTGTTTCATAGGAATACTGTAAGAGTGGTTTATATAACATGTTCTTTAATTTTTAAGACGTTGGCACAAATGAGAAAGATATGACTACCATCTCTTGCAGGGCGAAAAACCGCCTACTCACTGCCTTATTAGTTGGAATTCATGTGTCTCTATGGCACGTGTATCACTTAAGACTACTATCAGAAAATCAATTTAGGGAAAGATTTCCATTACTTACTGTTTATGGGCCAATAATTTTTGTTTTCGAAGAAATAGGAAAATGTGCATCTCCTTAAGATGAAAATTATCTTTGTAAAATAAATATCGCAGTTTTGCTGGGATAACGTTTAAGAATTAGAAATACCACGCATTATCTTGATTATTTGAGATGGAATGAGAGAATGCACGAATACGATTAACGCATGGTACTCAACCTATTGGCAATTTTATGGTAAGGGCTCCAGGGTTATATGAGGCCACAGGGCAGCAGTTAAGTTTATATGTAGTATCTAGTTTCACATGATGTCACTAGGTATATAACATAGAAAGCGAAACTAAAAATTAGGAAAGCCTTAGTTGTTTACAGAAGTATCACATCATTTTGCCATTGGCGACATAGAAAAGGATTTCACTCGGCCTAGATTTCTCTAAGCTATTCTCCTTGTTATTTAGAAAACAAAGAATTCCGTGGATAAATCAGTCGTTTAACTTCCTCTATATAATATAATATAATTCATGCAATATATGATATTTAAATGAGTTAAACTATATTTAGATATGTTTTATAATGTGTGCGGTAATTCTATATAAGAGGGAAATGTGAGATTTTGTGAAGAGGGTTTCTTTTTTGTACTTTTACAGTTAAATAATAGCATAACGCACATAACTGAACATACGTATATTTAAAAAAAACACTACCATAAAATGCTACCATCAGAAGTAGCATTTAACGCTAAATTTGGAATAGGAATGTAATACACGCATATGATGGATAACAATATGTGTGGAATGGACGAAGGACTTAGATGGAAAGTTTCAATATGTTGTGCTTTCGTACTCCATGAATATGTTCATACTCAGTCGATATTCAGTTTTTTGTTGACGCTGGCCAAAGTCTGTAGAAACACTTATACCCAAGACATTTAATGCTAAGAGGTAGAATGATTTACAGAATAGTTTAGTGTGGAGATGGTTATGCTGTTTACATAAATTAAACCGTAAGATGTACGTTGAGGCAGGTTTGCTGAACAGGATGTTCAGTAAGTTGGTAGATCAGAGGAGAAGGCATATGTATTTGACGACATTGTTAAGTAGTGTGAGACATACCATAAAACCATAGATATTCATTTCAGATTACAATAGTAACTCGGTTTTCGAACAATTTTAATCGCGAATAAATAGTGATTTATATATATATATATATATATATATATATATATATATATATATATATATATATATATATATATATATATATATATATATATATATATATATATATATATATATATACATACATATATATATATATATATATATATATATATATATATATATATATATATATATATATATATATTATTTTGTTTAAAAGAGTTCCAACTCTGTCTGTTTTTTAAGTTTTATTTATATTCTTGTAAAATTAATGTGGGATATAGAATATGGAATATACGATATATAATATAAAATAAAAATGGATGGTACAATGAAATAAAGTATTGAATGTCTTATTGAATATATGGAAAATGTCTTATTGAATAGATGAAATATTGAGTGTTGAATATAAAGGATTAAATATATAAAGGCGAATACGTATTTTCTATACCTTGTGGTATTTCATCATGGCCGGTATGATAGACTCTTAACAAACAATGATTAAATTTATCTTACTTGGGGTTTAACAATCTTATCCCTATAACTAAAACACAAAAAATCTCTCAAATGTCATCATTTTTAAAAATAGATTTGGCATCATTTCTAAGAATAGCCAAACACCTACTGGGGTTTAAAAATCTTATCCCTACAACCAAAACACAAAACAATTTCTCAAATGTCATCATTTCTAAAAATAAATTTGGCATCATTTCTAAGAACAGCCAAACACCTACTGGGGTTTAAAAATCTTATCCCTACAACCAAAACGCAAAACAATTTCTCAAATGTCATCATTTCTAAAAATAAATTTGGCATCAATTCCAAAAATAGCCAAACACATACTGCTACTGTCCAAAGGAATTGGTATAAAAGACAGAAAACCAGCCAATCTATTACAGTCTGTTAAAGTCTGTCATACCGGCCATCATGAAATACCACAAGGTATAGAAAATACTTATTCGCCTTTATATATTTAATCCTTTATATTGAACACTCAATATTTCATCTATTCAATAAGACATATTCCATATATTCAATAAAACATTCAATACTTTATTTCATTATCCCATCCATTTTTATTTTATATTATATATTGTATATTCCATATTCTATATCCCACATTAATTTTACAAGAATTTAAATAAAACATAAAAAACAGAGTTGGAACTCTTTTAAACAAAATAATATATTCCTCTATACACAATCATACAAAACCCCTTTTTTGTATTTATTTTTACTCACATATATATATATGTATACTCCTTTATTTGTTTCAGTCATTTGACTGCGGCCATGCTGGAGCACGGCCTTTAGTCCAGCAAATCGACCTCTGGACTTATTCTTTGTAATCCTAGTACTTATTCTATCGGTGTCTTTTGTGGAACCGCTAAGTTACGGGGAGGTACATACACCAGCATCGGTTGTCAAGCTCGAAGGGGACGAACACAGACACACACAAACATATATATATATATACATACATATCTACTCTCCACTTACAAGGCTTTGTTCGGCCCGAGGCTAATAGTAGAAGATTCCTGCACAAGGTGCCACGCAGTGGGACTGAACCCAGAACCATGTGGTTGGTAAGCAAGCTACTTCCCACACAGACAGTCCTGCACCTATATGTATATATATATATATATATATATATATATATATATACTTTATTTAAAAGCAGCAGAAATATAACAAAAAAAACCGTTACTCTGAGTTTCACGTTCCCGTTCATCGGACAGTTTTGTTAGAAATGGAGAAAGGATAACAATGCAATCGAACGTAATATATTACTTTCGATTGCATTGTTATCCTTTCCCCATTTCTAACAAAACTGTCCGATGAACGGGAACGTGAAACTCAGAGTAACGGTTTTTTTGTTATATTTCTGCTGCTTTTAAATAAAGCATATTACTCTACCTCTGGTATTTGAATACTCTTTTTTCCACTTCGTTGAACATTTCATGTGCTTACTCCGGTATATATATATATATATATATATATATATATATATATATATATATATATATATATATATATATATATATATATATATATATATATATATATATATAAAGCAAGATTTATTCGTCATCAGAGGCGTTCGTAATCCGAGGTTCTACTGTCTTATATACTAGGTTTATAAGAACCGTAAGAAATTTTAATGAATGTCATTGATTACATATAGTATGAGTAATATACTGCAACTATGATATCATCTTAATAAGAAGATCCCACTAGAATCTGGCCTTGTGACTACCACTAGGCAGAGAAAATCTATTCAATATTAATGCGATTATTCGGTGTAACAGAGGACTTTTTTCATGAATAACGTTCGTGATCTAAATTTAATTCCCTGTGGTAGACACTTTTTCATTTACGTCAATAATTCTCTTCGGATAGATATAAACGTTATAATTTCCAATTTCACCTTAGCTATAACATCTAAGACCCTGTGACTATGCAAAAATCGTTATTCACATGAGCTTTGTAGCTTCAGCTCTATTTATAGTTTAGACGTGCGAATGAATATTTTTGAAGTCAGGAGATTTTCATCAGAAGTGAATTTGAGCGTTTACGACAGTGTTGCACGGCCTTAGTGAATAGGTTTTACTGTTCACAAGACACATAATATTCCGTCTTTTACAATCCATCAAGCATCAATATATTCCGAGGTCACGTTTGATGTATATTATGAAGAATATCATTGACAGAGAATGTAAATGTTAAACAGAGGAATCTGGAAGTTTCAGTTAACGGAGATAATAGGATTGTAGGATTCAATGCACACATACGCAGGTGCACGTGCACGCACACACACACACACAACAACATACAGACACACACTCACACACACACGCATAAACACACATATACATATGCATATATATAGATATATGTTTGTAAGGATAAATATTGCTTATAAACACACACACACAAACACACAGACACACACACACACACACACACACACACACACATATATATATATATATATATATATATATATATATATGTATAAGTACACACACTACACACATACACACACACACACACATATATATATGTATATATATATCAATATAAATATTACCGTATATAAACATATAAACTCATATAACGCACTAGTATATATGTACATATATTAATATATACACATATTTACAACTACCCATACGTATGTGTATACATATGTACATCAATCAATCCGCCTCTATATATGAGTCTCTGTCTGTCTATCTCTCTGTCTATCTATCTATGTACCTATGTATCTATGTATCTATCTATCTATCTATCTATCTTTCTATCTATCTATCTATCTATCTATCTATCTATCTATCTTTCTATCTATCTATCTGTCTGTCTGTCTATCTATCTATCTATCTATCTATCTATCTATCTATCTATCTATCTATCTATCTATCTGTATCTGTCTGTCTCTCTATGTATTTATCTATATACCTATATCCATCTATATGTATCTATCTATATATATTAATATACACACCTGCCCAGATACATACATACATACATATATATATATATATATATATATATATATATATATATATATATATATATATATATATATATATGTATAAGAGATTAAATGTAGTAACAGCCCCTTCACTTTTCTATCGCCACATAAGTTTTTAATCATTTATGTAAACAAAAATATATTAGCCCAATAAAGAACTCCTTCAGTGCTACAGCGTTAAATATTCAATTCATAAATGGTAACAATCCATTTGGATTTTTGTGAATTCAGGTTTAGGTCAATTGTGAGAAGCGAACATATTTTAGTCCTCTTTAAACAGCGGAGTGAAATCAGATCGGTTCAATAGTTATAATGGATATTGATATCTTATAGGTAAAGGATCGCTAAATTGAGTTTGTAGATAGCATATGTTTGGAGAAATAATAATATAACTAGAAAAATAGCATAGAAACACAATAAAACAGGTTGCATATACAGTGATTAGAAAATATTTATTCATTATATGTACATCTTATTTTATTTTATTTCATTTATGATTTCTTCATATTATAATAATGCCATATGCAAAAATGAAAATGGACACTTGTCCCTCCTAATATATCAAAGTTTAATTTGATTTGTAAATGGGGAATTCTCAGTGTATATAATATTATATGAACTTATCTATGCCTTCTGAACTATTCAGTTCATCTCCTAATTTAATATTACTATTCGTTGCCACTTTCACGTGGTCATTTACACTTTTGTGTGCAGGTTGACTCTACCTCTAACTCTAACCTTAATCCTAACCACTAAATCTAAAACTTAATACTTACCTTACACCCTAACCCTAACCATAACAGAAATCAGGTTCTTTCACAGCGTGAATTACAGCTACAACTGTAGCGGATATGTTAAAGTCGCTCCTATCATTCGTTAATAAGGATTGCTGTTGATAAATCGGAAGTGTTCTATTACTAAGCGAAAATTTGGCCATTTTAGCAAGTAGTAATTTGAGTTACAACTCTTCAAAAATACAGCATTTTAAATCGAAAGAGCTGGTATATGATGGAGATATTTAGCTCATTTAGGAAACAAAATGTTATATCTGGTAAAACGGTAGCTTTTAATTTTTGTACGCAACTTCAGTATACTATCAAAGAATTTTAAATAAAACAAAATGCTCAGATAATATATATCCCTGCCTAATACAAGTTTGACTTAAATAAATAAAAAAATGTGTATGCAATACCTGTTGCTACGCAGGCAAAACAATAGCAATATTAAATTAAAGAATTTGTTTTGGCTGCTGGTATTAAGATTCAAATAAAAGTTTCTTCCTCTTGAGGCAATATGAAAATATATGAAAATACAAAAGCCATGTATAGGTAAACTTTGTACAGAAAGGAATAATCTTATTGGTTTTGAGAAAACATTTAACAAATTATGAATACGTGCACACACTACATCCTATCCATACAGACACACCTACACACACACACACACACACACACACACACACACACACACACACACACACACACACACACACACACACACACGTATATATAATGTGAGTGCGGTCAAACACAAATAGCTAGAGTTTGTAATTCAGGCGAACAAAAATATTTAAACATATTAAGGTCTATTAAAATATATTAAATGATAACCCTCTAGCGTAGTAAGGTATCTAATATACGAATAACAATAGTCTTTAGAAATTAAATATTTACAAACGTACCTATACACAAATATGCATGCGCAAACATCTGACAATGCAGAATTCTTCATGATCGATAGACTTCTTTCTCAAAATTAGCGTGCAAGGAACCAATATAGTTAGTTTTGAAATCAAAATGGCAGAATTAAATCGTATATCTATTAAGGTAACATTGTCACTTGAAAGGTTGTGTCAAACACATAATAGTTATGTGTGTAAACTCCATATTATTATTGAGGGCAAAGAGGTAAATGTTAATAGAATGGAATTGTAAAATTCAATACACGGTATATAAAGCAGAATACATTAATCTAAAAGAAATTGTGTGAAAATGAATATAATAGAATGATAGCTACATAATGAAAGACTTCAAGATATTTCGGATTGGAATGAAATTATACAGAACAACGTTAAAAAGTAATATAAAGATGGTGTAACAGATTTTATAGTAAATATGGCATACACCAAGGAGCAAATATAAAGAACACCGCCGAACAATCATCAAATAACTTTTGTATATGATGCTAAAAGATCAGTTCAATCGGACGTGGTTGAGTGTCATCATTTGTACAAAAATTAAGTTCAGCGTACTTAAAATTTAATGAAGCTTTATAAATAGACAGACGCGTTAATATAAAATTGCTGATATGTTAATACTGAAATGAATACAAATATTAAATAGATAAAAATTGAACCTACGTTTCAAATATCAAATTAATAGCATGAATTGAAAAGGACAAATACTTTTATAGTCAACTATATGTGTGTCTAACGTTATAGTATAGTATAGAGTCATTGGTAGATAATTTCAAAATATAACTGGTGTTCCAAATACTGAAATTGTTTACTTAAAATATATGTATTACAAGGAGGTAGATGTGCATATTCCATGTAATATTGACAGTTGTGATATGTAACATATATATATATATATATATATATATATATATGTGTGTAATCACTTACCATAAATTCTGTCTCATATATATATATATATATATATATATGCACACACATACACACACACACACACACATTGATTGACCGTTGACTGAACACTATTCAATTTTTTTTCTCCGTGTTTTTCTCCTTGTCTCCGTATTCTTTCTGTTGAAGAGCGTAGCTCGAAACGTCAAAGACTTTCCGTATTCCCGAGCGTCATACTAATATATACTTTTGTTATTTACACCACCTGTCCTCGTCTGTTGTTATTTTTTGTATATTCTCCCATATATATATATATATATAAGCATACGTACATATATGTATGTATATATTCACCATGCTCGTCGTCCCCCTAACTTAGCGATTCGAGAAAAGATGACGATAGAATAAAAACTAGGCTTACAAATGATAAACCTTGGGGTCAGTTTCTTCGCTATGCTAGCACGCTGTAGTTTAAAAGTTTTTTCATTCTTTCTCTGTTCATGTTCTCTCATTCCTTTCTGTTGTAGAGCGTAGGCTCGAAACGTAAAGGACATTATCATTTTCCCGAACGTCAAACTAATATACCTGCTTCCTGTTCATATAATGAGAATAAAGAGAAGAGCAGATATCAACTCGGGATTTGCGAGTTGATATTCAAGCTACCTGGCCTGAATGTAATGACATCAGTGGATTCAGATAAAGCTAGAAGAGCAGCGGAAAGGGCAGAACATACCCTCGTCCATGAGAGGAGTCATTAGAACCGTTGGAAAAACAACAATTTAATAACGAAATCAAAGAGAGGTTATATTCATTACTTAGGAAAATAACCAGAGATGATGATAGAAAGAGAATCCAACAAGCTCTAGAAAAGTCGTACATGAAAGAATTTGAAACGCCAGATTAAGAAGTTTATGAAACACAAATGTCAGTGAATGAAGACTGAAGTCCGTCCCCCACTTCTGAAAGCAGTAATTAATGTAAGTAGCCGACATCTAGAAAGCTCTGAAGAAGCAGTACTAAACAAAGGTCTCAACTTTGCGACAAGCATAACGCGCATTTCATACTTGGAAATAATAGCCCGTATTGAAGAGATAGCCTTAATGATACCAAAAGCTCAGGGAGATGAACTAAGGTGGAACGTGAGATAGGTACTAGAAAAAGCGAAACTTCTCAAACCAAACATCACTAAGGAAGAAACGTTCGCTATCAAAAAACTAGAGTGATAATTCCATCATAATACTTCCAGAAGACAAGGGAAATGCTACAGTGGTGATGAACAAGTCTGACGACACGGAAAAACTGGCAAGTGATGGTAACTACAGCAAAGTAAAGAAAACCCTACTTTGAAAAGAGAGAGGAAGATGTCACAGATCATGATCAATAACATGAATCGCGTTACACCAATGGAGTACAGACAACTGACTCAGCACTACATTAAACTACCACACATGCACGGTCTTCCTAATATTCACAAGGATGGTATTCCATTAAGACCTATAGTGAGCTGTAGAGGTTCAGCATGTCATCCACTGAGCCGCTTCCTTGTGGATATAATCAGTCCATTAGCAGGAAAGTCAACATCGTACATGAAAAATTCCCCCCATTTCACAGAATTAATCAAGGATACTCCCATTGAATCCAAACAGATGGTGAGCCTAGATGTGATAAGTCTGTCCGCCAAAGTCCCGACTGGTGAAGCACAATCGGTGATTTAAGAAAAACTAGTGACAGACACCCATCTAAACGAACGCACTAGTATACCAATAAGAAACCTGATGGAAATATTGACCTTCTGTGTAGAAACTACCTACTTCAGTATGGACACTGATATATATCGAAAGAAAGAGAGTTAATCTATGGGTTCGCCATTATCAACGATATTAGCCAATATATACATGGAATACGTTGAAAATTTGGCTTTAAGATCGACACCACTAAAACCAACCCTATGGCTGCGATATGTTGATGACACCGTCAAACTCTGGCTCCACCAGGAAGATGTCCAACCGCTGTTAAATCATGTGAACTCAATAAAACCATCCATAGAGTTCACAATGGAAAAAGAAAAAGACAATCAGCTGGCATTCCTGGACGTATTAATAACACGCACCAAGTATGGATTCAGGACATCCGTATACCGCAAGCCGACCTTCACTGGACGATACCACAACTTCAATTCCCACCATCCATACAGTGTAAAGAGAGGAATTGCTCAGTGCCTAAAACATCGAGCAATGGATATAAGTAGCGATCGTGATACCCACCACGAAAAAATGATCAAGCTCAGTAACAATCTATTTAGCAACAACTACCATAAAAGCATACTTTCCACTCCAATTATGAACAAAAGAAAGGATGATACCAATAAACTGTCCACAGTCTGTCTACCCAATATCCACAGTCTGTCTACCCAATATCCACTGTCTGTCTACCCAATATCCACATAGAATACGTATACGTATATTTACCATTAAATAAACCCCAAATATATAGTTGTTTAATACAACTACTATGTTTACATAAATGCTGCATATAATCTTTCAGATTATAAAATTTTATAATCCAGCATTAATGGCTGTTGATTCTTTTAATATATTTCAATATATGAATATAAAAATTCAAACTACCCGTATATATTGATATCTATTCTAACCCTGAAACTTATAAACATATTTCTATAGTGAAAAACAAGCTAATTTGCATTTTTATAATAAATAATGAAATGATTAACCATATATAACAAAATAGGGAGATTACTAGTTACTCTATTTTTTCCCCTAGGGAATTTATCCTGTAACACTGGCTTTTAATTTCTATAGCATTTCGTAAGTAAGTACAATATCGATTTTAAAAAATATATATCTAATATTTCTAAATATCAAATATTTTTCTTAGAACACCGGAAATTGTATCCTAAATAATTTAATCCTAAATGACACCAATGTTATAATTTGTTGCTGTACTACCTCTAGAAAACCTTATCGTAGAATACAATACACCACTCATGTTAAGTTATATTTGTTTTCATCTCATCTTGCTGTAATACTGGCTTTTAATTTCTCTAGATTTTGGTAAGTGAGTACTATATAGTTATTTTTATATACCTAATATTTATAAAGACCATATATTTTTTTTCTGAGAGCACCGGAAATTATATCCTAACAAATTTAATCCTAAATAACATCAATCTTATAATTTTTCTCTGTACTACTTCTAGAAAACATTATCGTAGAATACAGCACGCCACTCATGTTAAGTTATATTTGTACTCACCCCAACCTTCTTCAATAAATTTTATATATATAAATATAAATATATTTCTCTGTAGTATTTCCAAAACTTATAGTATTTCCAAAACTTATAGTATTTCCAAAACTTATAGTATTTCCAAAACTTATAATATAAACATACATTTCCTAATCTAATTCTTTGTATATTACACACCTCATAATAAAGTTACATCTCTCTTTCTACTATCTCCCTTATATAAATATATTTAAATTTAAATGGCAATAATCGATATATTTTTCAAATAAATTTGATGTTTTAGCAGCATTTCAACGTTCAATATTAGCTAAATTTTAAACGATAAATTTCTATTCACATTAACTGGGCGTCCTAATAAGTTGTTTGTTTATATCTGAAAATTCCTAAATATCGTCCTAAAATATGTCATTTTGTAATTCAAGACCGAATATATACTTACTTTTCCTGACGATATCCGACAATACATCGTTTATTACATCTATAAAAGATACAATTATTGATGATTGAAATATATTGTCTGATTGAAACATATGTAGAACATTTTTAGATAATTTGGGGTTGTTTTGTTGATGCTGTTCCTTTTATACTTATTCTTATAGGTATATCTTTTAATCTTTTAATTTGCATTGCTTTTCCATTGTGATAGAAATAAAATGAAGCAAGCATCATGTATATATTTTTGCTTCTCCATTTTCTTTTATTGACTTTATAAGTTATGAGACCGTTTATACATATATATTGGAGAACTTCCTATCAATATATTTGGTTAAATCCAGTTGGCATCTGGATTGTTTTTAACAATCCCTTACAGGGGGTATTGGTTCCTCAAATTTGTCTGTATATATATATATATATATATATATATATATATATATATATATATATATATACATACATACATACATACATACATACATATGTGTGTGTGTATAAAATTCAAATGAAGCATGAAAAGACGCAACCGTTTCAGAAAATTTAATGGAAGGCAGGTAGATCGGTTCGACATTCAACTCCTCTACCCTTTCGGTGTGGTTGGGTTGGATGCAACAGGGCTGTCGAAACGTGAAGAGACTTGTTGACCAAGTGAAACAAAGAGCACTAACATTACATAAGGCCTCGAAATAATTTGATAGGAAATTACTGATGCAAGAGCTGGGAGAGGTGTAAATATATAGGCCAGATATTTTAATAGCCAGAGCCAAAAGCATGCAAAGGTCTGGGCCAAAATAGAAATTCTTTGCAGCCGAAAACAGCTGGATACCGACATAATATATATTAGATGAGCAGTATACATTGCAATGTAGCATCATAATTGTAGTCACTGAAGCGAGAATGAGATTCATTCTGTTCCGATATCGATGTCAATGGCTTCCTTAGAGATTAAAGGCCAGTGCAATAATACGATAGTTGGGTAGATCAAATGGTTTAGATATCTATGGAGTGAGACACATAGAAGCATCCAAAAGAGAAGGATGTATCCTCGTAGTGTGTGAGAGATGAAAGAAGTCTGTAAGTATAAGGGTTTATTCCGGGGCACAAAGTATGAGTAGGATGGTAATGCTGCTAGTGGAGCAACTACATAGAAAAAGACGAGGAAGCCCATTATACACAGAGGAAAGTATTGTAATATACGAATAGAACTCAGTTTATTTGGAGGATTATTACAGGGTGAACGGTGCTCGAATGCATTTTGTTTGTTTCTATTTTTGTTTAGTTTTTATTGGTGAGAAGCATATTCCAGACTTGCAAGTGTGACTGGCATAAACTTTTGTAGCCAAAGGTTTTTGCACATACACGCTGTAGCTCAGCTGTTGAGTCAATTTGCCGAAAGATAAAATTTAATTAACACAGGTGAGTAGCTTTCTTAGTTCTTCCTACAAAAATAAGAAACTCAGCTCTTATAACCCACGCAGCACTTCATACATTTACAGAAATTCCGTCTCTTTATATGTGTAAATTCACTTTAAATCTCGTACTTATATACTGCTGACTAAATTAGAAGAATGTGAATGCCGTGTCTTGTTCATGGAGACAAAATTGTGGTAGTAAATGGATAACAACCGGTGACACTTCTCGTTGTACGGAATATTATCCAGTCTGTCGGCTGAAAATAAATATGAACATATATGTGGACAAGAATCACGCAGTAATGGTCAAATCAGAAATTAGTGATTTATTGATATACTCTTCAATCTACCATCCCCGTCAGCAAATCTTTGTTGCAAACAACGTAAGACTATTAAAGTATTACGCTACTTAGCAAGAACTGTTAAATCTACTGTGCAATATTATTATCATTTTCCACAAATATATTTAATCTTATAACATTTTAGAAATATTTGCGACCTACTGACATAAATATTTGCTTTAACCTGCGGCTACGAAATTAAAGATACAAAGTCACATGTTTACTTATAATAAGATGGACACACTGCCACAGACTACGTACATTTATGCAGACCTACAGACTCCCGCACATATACATATATAAATACACACATATATGTAATATATATATCAAAATACACACACACACACACACACACACACACACACACACACACACACACACGCATATATATATATATATATATATATATATAGATATGCAGGGCAGGGAATCATCAATTAGTAATAAAATTAATAATTAACAATTCTGCCGGGTAGCTCAGTATGAAAAAAACCTTCTTCGGTAAAAAAACATTTATAATCATAAATATATAGGGATTGACAGTAACCTGCTTCTCCAACATACTGAGAATTCAGAAATAGCAGTCAAAGAACTACTGATTTCAAAACTACAAATTATTACTCCAGATTGATAGCGATATTTTTGATACACACAGAACAAAAAACAGTAGAGAAGAGTAAAAAAACACTTGCCTTTAGTTAATTTAGTACAATTGTTTCACAGTTAAGAGTACATAATACTCTATTCTGATCTTCAGCTAAATATTCTAATAAATTTGTTAATGTCTAAATAACTCACGTTAATTTTGACCATGTGAACATCAATACCACGTGCGGAAGACGTTAAGAAATTTATCGGCCAGTAAGTTCAAAATCCCTCGCCCTAATGAATTTCAATTCAGTGTGTATCAGAAATAGTCCCGCTTAGGAAAGAGACTCGTACGAATTCCTGCGGTTTAACCATCCACCTTAGAGTTATTATTAAAATATAGATATGCAGGGCAGGGAATCATCAATTAGTAATAAAATTAATAATTAACAATTCTGCCGGGTAGCTCAGTATGAAAAAAACCTTCTTCGGTAAAAAACATTTATAATCATAAATATATAGGGATTGACAGTAACCTGCTTCTCCACCATACTGAGAATTCAGAAATAGCAGTCAAAGAACTACTGATTTCAAAACTACAAATTATTACTCCAGATTGATAGCGATATTTTTGATACACACAGAACAAAAAGCAATTGAAATCAGTAGTTCTTTGAACTTACTGGCCGATAAATTTCTTAACGTCTTCCTCACGTGGTATTGATGTTCACATGGTCAAAATTAACGTGAGTTATTTAGACATTAACAAATTTATTAGAATATTTAGCTGAAGATCAGAATAGAGTATTATGTACTCTTAACTGTGAAACAATTGTACTAAATTAACTAAAGGCAAGTGTTTTTTTACTCTTCTCTACTGTTTTTTGTTCTGTGTGTATCAAAAATATCGCTATCAATCTGGAGTAATAATTTGTAGTTTTGAAATCAGTAGTTCTTTGACTGCTATTTCTGAATTCTCAGTATGTTGGAGAAGCAGGTTACTGTCAATCCCTATATATTTATGATTATATATATATATATATATATATATATATATATATATATATATATATATATATATATATATATATATAGGTTATAAGGTTATAAAGGACACAGGTTTCGTGTGTCACATAGCTAGCTAGAGGCGATGGCTTCTTGGAGCTAATTCACGGCAGCTTTCGTCCTAATTTTGGGACTGCCATGTTGGCTTGGCGATAACTATTAATTTCCAGTACCGCTGCCGTAGTCTCCTTTAGAGAGACTTAGAAATATTAATAACTCTATATATATATATATATATATATATATACAAACATATATATATATGTATATATATATATATATATATATATATATATATATATATATATATATATATATATATATATATATATATATATATATATATATATATATATATATATATATATGCATATATATATATATATATATATATATATATATATATATATATATATATATATATATATATATATATATATATATATATATATATATATATATATATATGTATGTATGTATGTATATATGTATGTATACTCGTATGCCTCGATATTTCACAACAAATTAACTTAAATGTGAATAGCAAATAACTTCAAATAAATCAATCGAATGCTGCTTTGCTTCGTTTGTTCAGTATATATATATGTATATGTATATGTATGCATGTAGGTATGTATATACAGGTATGTCATATTTTCCATTGCCATTTTATTTAATCTTGAAATATTATATATATATATATATATATATATATATATATATATACTACCAATGCATCCCGGCGTTGTTGTCAGGGTTGTATGACCTATAGCTACATTGTATTATTTGTCTCTTCTTATGGGAAGAATCGGCACACTAGGAGTGTGAAACACACAACTCTTGTTTATAAACATGTTTTGCGGTTATATTGTGATGAGCAATGCTGAAATTGTTGACACAAAATACATGTAGAATGGCAGCTTAGATTAGAACGAAATCCTAACATTGCCCCCAAAATGACCGAGACTTACGGATGTAAAGACTTGGATGACGTATGGGGACATAGAGGTGTCGGTATTGCAGAAAGTATTGTAAAAGGAAAGAAAGCTGCTTCATTGAGAAAAGCACCATCTCTGAAATGTTTGTGCAGACTGCACTCTTCAACATATGTTAAGTGAAGCTAACAACGCTCCTGAACAAACTATGTTTTTCATAAGTCCAGCGTTGGTAGAATAAATATACAAGTCATCTGCACTACTAACTCAAGAGCATGCGACAAATGTTGTCCATGAGAAAAGCAGGGTATTTGTAAATTGGGACGCACAATTTTTAAAGTTTGACCCTGGGCTTTGTTGATTGTCATAG
>NC_142930.1:119782648-119790148 GCF_046866305.1 Octopus bimaculoides | reverse complement strand
TCGACTATAGCGATTTTAGTACTTGACTGGTAGTTTATCTTATCAACCTTGAAAAGATGAACACAAAGTCGACCTCAGCGGGCCTTAAATTCAGACATTAAAGACGATTTAGAAACGCCTCTAAACGTTTTCCCGACGCGCCATATATTCTGCCGGCTCCGCCTGTCCTAATATTAATACGGGACGTTTAGTTCTTATAACAACCGGATACACAAGTATTTGTCTCCCCAGATTCAAGCGAGTTAGAAAACGTACCATTTTGTCAGTTTTCAAGTAGACAATCTAGGAGTTAGTTTTATGCTGTCAACTTAACGTGACAGTCCCCTGAAGGGAATACTACTACTGTTGGTTAGACCTAGGAAGCTGCACCGCTTCCTGTCGGCCTTGACGCTTTTCCTGTGTCCTTATGTTTACAGGAAACGTGTCAAGGCCGAAAGAAAGCGGTGCAGCTTCCTAGATCTAACCAACAGTAGTATTATTCCCTTCAGGGGACAGTCACATTAAGTTGACAGCATACAACTACTTCATCGTATCACTACTGCATAAATCTCCCTGAGAGATTTAGAAATGTATTATTTCTAAGCATAAGAGTTGTATATCATAGACTAATTCCCTTGAGAACTCCAGAAAAAATACTATCAAGTGATTTCATAGGATGTATACACAACCCTAAGTCAGGCAACGGAGTATCACATATATATTCAAATCCAAAATTTATATGTGCCTGTACGTGTATATACGTATAACTACCTATCTAGATATTCACACACATATACACACACAATCACGCGCATACACACACATATATATATATATACATGCACGCACATACACACGCATATGCATATAACCTGTTCTATGTACACACCAATTCGTCATGATCAATCTTAAGCTTGTCAACGTCATAGTCACCTCAAGTTTGTTATCCTCAGTCTCGATAACTTTGTCGTCTATCGCGATTTTAAAACATTCAACCAAAATGGCATTTCTGTCCTATAGAAACAGTATCTTTTATTTCTTTTTATGAACAGACATTGCCATAAGCGATTATGTGTGGTAAAAGAATGTAAAAAAAAGTTATGAAGTTTTGTAAAGCATTTTTCAACTTATATTTCCGTAAGTATCCAGACATTAACTACAGCAGATGTACAAATACATACTACAAACATATACAATACAACTAATTGAGAAATGAAAGCAAATATTTGTGCATAAAGGGAATCCGTACATGACTGTGTCTGTAGGTATTGTAGTGTGTAAGTTTATGTTCATAGTTGTAGCAGAAGTGCATTGATTGTATGGAAGTATCTGTAGATCCATAGACTCAGGTGCAAGAGAACTATATGCAGACAGGAAGATACTGAACTAAGTAATTATAAACACAAAAACACGGAAAATCCTGATGATAGTCTGGAAAGGTCCACAGACGTTGTTACATAACCCTTGGATTAAACAAATATATAGGAACGAAATAAAATACAATCATATACTCTTTACTCTTTTACTTGTTTCAGTCATTTCGCTGTGGCTATGCTGGAGCACCACCGTTAGCCGAACGAATCGACCTCAGGACTTATTCTTTGTAAGCCTAGTACTTATTCTATCGGCCTCTTTTGCAGAACCGCTATGTTACGGGGACGTAAGCACATCAGCATCGGTTGTCAAGCGATGGTGGGGGGACAAGCACACACACGTATATCTATCTATCTATCTATCTATCTATCTATATATATATATATATATACGACGGGCTTCTTTCAGTTTCCGTCTACCAAATCCACTCACAAGGTTTTGGTCGGCCCGAGGCTATAGTAGAAGACACTTGCCCAAGGTACCACGCAGTGGGACTGAACCCGGAACCATGTGGCTGGTAAGCAAGCTACTTACCACAGCCACACCTGCGCCTATATAACATATTTTCTATTTCTCATCATTGATATATTAACTGGTGATCGCGCGTGGCTTAGTGGTTATAGGTATTCAGCTCGCGATTGTAAGGTCCTGAGTTCAATTTAAAGTGGTGTGTTGTGTCCATGGGTAAGATACTTTATTTCACGTTGGTCTACTCTATATGGCAAAAATGAGTAGTACCTGTCACACTTCTATGTCACTCTGAATATTATTGAGAACAACATTAAATGTACCCGTGTTTGTGCAATACTCAACCATTTGCCCGTTCAATTTACCAGCAGGCAGTCCCGTTGAACATTCGTTGTCGTAACGGACGCAGTGTAAGATGAGTTCTTGTGACTGTAAGATGAGTTCATCTGCCGGTATTCGCCGTTACTTTTTTCTCCAATGATGCATCTCTATTTTTTCCACTCTCGTTTTTGCGTTCACAGTTGATTGGTTTTTAAGTTATTCCCTACGTATTAGGCGCAGGAGTGGCTGTGTGGTAAGTAGCTTGCCTACCAACCACATGGTTCCGGGTCCATTCCCTCTGTGTGGAAACTGTCTTCTACTATAACCTCGGGCTGACCAAATCCTTGTGGGTGAATTTGGTAGACGGAAACTGAAAGAAGCCTGTCGTTTATATATATATATATATATATATATATATATATATATATATATATATATATATATATATATATATATATATATATATATATGTATGTATGTATGAGTGTGTATATGTTTGTGTGTCTGTGTTTCTCTCCCCAACATCGCTTGACAACCGATGCTGGTGTATTTTCGTCCCTCTAACTTAGCGGTTCGGCAAAAGAACCGATAGAATAAGTACTAGGCTTACAAAAAAAAAAGTCCTGGGGTCGATTTGCTCGGCTAAATGCGGTGCTCCAGTATGGCCGCACTCAAATGGCTGAAACAAGTAAAAGAGTACGTATGACACTGGCTCATTTGTTCTATACTTTTTTTACATTCCTTCTCAACGGTCACATTCGCCAATGCCATTTCCTAAATGGCACTTCAGTTTTTTTTAAGTATTGCTCTTGTTTTAGCTATAGTTTTCCAGATGAGCCATCTTTCCATATCACAAAGATCGCACTTCCCGCTACCGTTGCTATAAGATTTACACTTGCCAAGATCTTCCAGTAAATCTTGTAGCTGACACCTTGTTCTTTCAAGAACCATATATGACTGGATCATTTGGTCGGTTTTCATTTATCCCAGTGTCTGAAGATTAAGGTGTGATTATTGAACCTTTTTTTTTTTGTATTTGCTTGCTTTAAAATTTCCCTCTGATTAGCTGCTTTAAGTTTTTATATATCAAATCCAATCACAAGGCTTTGGTCGACCCGATACTATAGTAGAAGTCATTTGCCCAAGGTGCCACGCAAGGGGACTGAACCTAAGATTATACAGCTGGGAAGCAAGTTTCTTAGCACATGGCTACGCCTAAATTTGGTCACTGTAAATAAATAATTTGCGCGTGTTCTTCAGCAAGTCATTGCACACCCGTCTCTCTAGGACTACCAGATAATATTATATATCATTATATATTGAAATCTGTGTCTTTCTTTGCACGTATGTTTGAGTGCACGTGTCAATATGCGCATGCGTATTGGTGTTTGTTTTTTGGTGTGTGCTGATTATCGTTAGCTACATCATCGAGAGAAAGAAAAAATAATAACAAGTATGGATGCATTTCTCTCTTCCGAGTCACATTTTATTATTGGAAAACCACAATATATATATAAACATATATAAAAAAATGCACACGAATATATTAGAAAGAATATATCTTCGACTTGGCTTAAACACTTTGATATTGGACTGCAACAAACTCAACTATTCTGGTTCAATGAAAAACATTGTTTGACAAGCTGAACGAGAGTTGTTTATTCGTACATCTAAGGGCTTGCATGAGAAACAAACTTAATATTTGCGTTCTTTATTTGCCCTGTACATAAATGAATAGGTGCGTGTCTATGTATGTGTGTGTGTGTGTACGTGTGTATGTGTATGTGTATGTATGTAGGAATATATATGTACATATATAAATGAGAATATATGAATCTATCCACCTCTTTTCATCTTTCTCTCTCTCTCTCTCTCTCTCTCTCTCTCTCTGTATATATATATATATATATATATATATATATATAGAGAGAGAGAGAGAGAGAGAGAGAGAGAGAAAGAGAGAGAGAGAGGAATTTATGTGATTCTCGCTATGGGTGCAAAAGGTCCTGGGCTCGTCTCCTGGACGAGCCTGGAAAGTCGTTTTTATTTTATGTAGGCGTGTATATGAACTTAGATGTATATAGCTATATAATATACTCAGACACATATATATTCCTGCTAAGCTGTACGCGTTTTCTAATTTTCGTGCAGGATACATGTGTGTGTGTTTGTGTGTATTGATTCGTTATCTGAGGGGGAGGAGGGGGTGGGTGAATTATAAATATTGCTAAATATAGCTATGGTTAGATCGTGTCAGAGATTGCATGACTAAGATCACTGCTAAACTTGTTTGATATCAGATTAGATCATTAGGCCCGTATTATAGAAGTATCTTAAAATCTAAACACACACACACACACACACACACACACACACACACACACACACACACACACAAACATGACGCCGCGGGTTCGAGGAGCACCTCCAAGGCAATAGAGTTGGCAATGACACCCCGTTCTTGAGAAATTTCCGCTCTACCAGTCATTCACTACAACACCTGTTTGTGTTCCGATTGTCTTTGCACAGTGGCCATCCAGACTCCCGCCTTCGTAGTGAGCAGGAATTAATCTCCTCTCTTCGCTCCTTTGCGTCACATGGGCTTAAAATACCTCCGCTTTTCATCTGCCTCACCTCCTCTCCTTTCGTCATCTGAGACCTACTTCCTCTCTTCACTCCTAGACACGTCTTATCTACCACCCGACCCCAATCTCACACCCCACTCCTACCTCCAAAATCTCCTCCCCACACAGCAACACCACTCCACACCCTACGCTCACAACCCCACACCCAACAACAACACACCACATCACCCCACCCCACTCACAGTAGCACTGACCACTTCCGAATACCCACAACGTACCATCATTCGCACACACACACGATCATCCACAAGCCGAAACGTTACAGACGCACACACACGCACACATCCACGTACGTCTGTCACTAGACAGTGAGTGGTTTTGGTAGACGGAAACTGAAAGAAGCCCGTCGTAAATATGCATATGTGTATGTGTATGTATATGTTTGTATGTGTGTGTGTGTCCCAACATCGCTTGACATCGATGCCGGTGTGTTTACGTCCCCGTAACTTAGCGGTTCAGCAAAAACAGACCGATATAATAAGTACTAGGATTACAAAGAATAAATACTGGGGTCGATTTGCTTGACTAAAGGCGATTTTCCAGTATGGACGCAGTCAAAATGAGTGAAAATTTACGTATTAAACCCATTCATGGAAGCTGGTACGTAAATGCTAATGAGTTGAAGGTACGTGGAATTTCGTTATGTAACCATACTATACAATAAAGTATATTAAACTATACATCGCTATACATATATATATATATATATATATATATATATATATATATATAGTGGCTATTTAAGCAATGTGTTCGAGGATGGGTTAAGTGGGTACTGATGAAGGGTCAAAAACTCTGAAATATTGCATATGCACTCACTATTTTTCATTTTCGATCTATTTGTTTAAATCTGACGTCTCGTGTACGACACGTAGTAAAAAAAATCTGTACTGGTTATAATTTCTATCGAATATCTGTAGAGATAACCTTAGCAAGTGATGTAAAAAGCTCTTCTAACGCAGTAGAATGCACTATTGGCTTATAAAAACGCTTATTATACTTTATAGTATATTATGATTGCATAACGGAATACATGCTAGTCATTAGTACATCATCAGTCGCATATTCAGGGGATTATTAATTTAGAAAAATGTTAATAATTTTATATTTCATTGTATTTTAATGATTTCACCAGAAATCGAACCAGATGTACCAGATTTACAATAAAATGCAACCAAACTAAAAACATCCTGTGTATCATTCTACGAGAAATTTACATTCAAGCTAACTTACCTACAGCGTCCCTCTTTTTAAGACGCTTGTGTTTTGGAGGTTGATTTTTATTGTTCATAGCAGGTCGATCTGTTACGCAGAGATGCATTCGTATGCTAGAATTACAAAGCAAAGCGAATACGAAAGGAAGTAAATATTTGAGAATATTTTCTTTAAAATTTTCTACGTATATTTGAATAACATTTTCTGTTTAGAAACTACAAATGTAACTCTACCGTTCAATACTTGCTCACGCATCACTATAAGGGAGTAAATTTTCAATCATATTCCTTATTTTACATTTTCTCAGCCTAAGATTACAATGTTCTCAAATACAGATACAAGATACTCCGGGAAAATATTGGTGCTTTTGCAGTTTCACAAATTCGGAAAAGAAAAATTTAGATAAAGTAGATGGATTTCATTTACGTAAATGAAAACACTTCGATGCAAAAGAACGAAAATCGAATATTTACGAAGTAAAGTATACAAAAGAATCACCGCAAAACCTTTAATATTGTGTTATTTGCTCGGATTGATTTTTGCGCTTTAACAAGTTCTACGAGTATGTTGTTGATGTGCTTATATGTCTTACGATGCCAATCCTGTCGAAAGAATGAATCTTCTCACAAAATAATCAAATACCAACAGATTATATTTTTAGGACGATGATAACTGTTACAAATCCCAGATAAAATGAATTCACTTCACGTATATACTACGTTTCCTTCTTAAGCGCATGGGTTTTCCTCCTGAGTAGTTCTTTTTTCGTTTGTAAAATACTATGTAAAATTTTAGTGTAGAGAAATGTAACAGAGAATCTGAGAACTATAATTATTTTAGAGTTCGTCAAACACAACGTGAAGGAAAGCAGAAAGGAAATGAAAGGGTTCAATCCTATCACGTCATACACAGCTCTGTGTACATTCAAGGGTGTCACTTGGAAGGAGAATTTTCTTACAAGACTGTTTCCAGTAATAGCGTATGGTGTGCCTGTGTGACAACAGGTTTGTGTGTACATGTGTTTGAAATAAAGTTAAAATCCACCTGGAATTTCGAGATTAATTAGACATAATATTATCGCTGTCTCAAGCGACTGTGCGTAGAAGAGAAGAGTGTCACTGAAAAGGACGTTTCTCCGTTGCAGAAACGAACTCCAGTTGCCGATAGTGCCATTTCCAGCTAAGTACTTGGTGGTATCTAAAATGAAGTGTCTTGCACAATAAAACACCGATAACAGCAACTAGACCAACATGCATCAGTATGAAAAATTCATTGATATCCAAAGTAATAAGATAAAAATGACTTCTTAGAAAGGTCTGACTAATGTAAGGTATTTCTGTATCTTCACATACAATGTTGTTCTACATGAAACTATTGATAATCAATAAATATATCAATGCCTTGTAACCATTTATAAGTAAACTACTCTCCATCTATCTTTCTTTCTCTTTATAGTTGTTGACTACATATTGTGAAACACTAGTGTACTCATACCCAC
>NC_142930.1:119765148-119777648 GCF_046866305.1 Octopus bimaculoides | reverse complement strand
TTCGCAGTGTCTACAGAATGGCTATGTGATATAGACAAGTTGATACAATGAATCTAGTATGTGTTCATATAAGATTACATGACCTATATTATAGCAACATTTCGAGATATCTCATCGTTTTTCCGCTCCACAGTATCTCAGCTCACACAGAATAAAATTACTTTAAAGCCTGGCTCTAAATAGCAGCATGATGCGACGTTTTGGGTACGTGGACATAAGTGATCTTTGTGAGTTTGTGCGTAATAAGTACTAATTTCTGAGCAGATGTTCGCAGGAGTTCCTGGGGTACAGATTCAACCTTCTGAATATCTACTCCATGAAATTGGCGAAGCCGTTTGAACCCCAGGATGAAAAAAATAGGTAGTTTACGTCATATTTCGGTGGAAGATATACCACGTGATTAGTGGTTTCCCAAATATGTGGTCCAGTTACTAACTCTCAATGGAACACGACGCTTTCGCTAAAACAATATACAGGGTAGGCCAGAAATCATGACTCGTTAGTTATATTTATTAATATGCTTATAAGCACACAAATGTACAAAGTTAATGAATGCACTATTTCGTTAAATCGATTTTCCATTTCATGGTCAACTGTGTGTCCTGCTTCAACACAGACTTGTAACCGTATTGAAACATTTTGACATGCTTTACGACACATATCTACCGGGATAGTTTCACATTCTTGGATAATAACTTGTTTAAGATGTTCAAGAGTTCAATGCTTTTTTATGAACTTGTAGGCTACCACATAACTTCAAATAATCGTATGCATTGAACATTCGTTCTGTAAACCAAACATCTGCCTAGCTATAAGAGATGGATCGACAAACATTGAGAAGGAAAACTCTTTTCTTTTACAGAAGAATAAATGCCAAAAGAGCTAGTATTCCATCCTGCATTACTTAAGTTGGGTATTTTTTGAAACTTTACAGTAGGTAATTTTCCGGTTTCTTCAAAGAAACGAAAAACGCTGGTCAAATGAAATAGAAATGTTTTGTATATCCTCATCCTGCTGATTCAGTAATCTTTTCTTCACCATTGTTGAAATTAGCCTGGAGTTTCTCGTAATTACTTAGAAGCTGTGGGATGAATGTATATTCAATATTGGGAGAAGACATTTTTTCTCCAAGTTCGTTACCCATTACAACACGAAGAGCTCTCTCAAGGATACGATGCTGACAACCATTAAACTGTGGGTCTTTCAAACCCTTTTGGTCAAACAGTCTTTGCAACCGAATGGCAATGCCATTTCTTTTCCCACTCGTTGGATCAGCAACAATATCTTTACACAGTTCCATAAATTGTATTAATCTAAAACAGCTGTTATTCCTTTCACAACAGTATCGGTTTTTCCCTTTGGTAATTGGAGTGTTTCTAACTTAACTTCTCTCTGTTCATTCCTTAAAACTAGCACTTGGTTTCTTGATCATCAATACGTTTAACATCAAAATGCAATGACCAGTTTTCTAAATGTAGTATTTTCTTCATTTTCTTTTTTAGTTTAACAGCTTTGATAGTCGATCTGTAAGTAACAGTTTGGGAAGGCGTCTCGACGTTGATTCCATCTTGAGATAATTGTGGGATATTTTTCTTTTGGATGGATGGATAGTTTTGGAACTGGCTGCCTTTCCAGTTGCATACCCAAACTGTCCCTTGCTCTCAATTTGAAGTTAACATAATATTCTATCCTCACTTCACAACCAGTCACCTTTTTCCTTTATGATGTCAAAAATTCCTTTCAATGAACCGTATTTTGGTCATTTTACACATTTATCCTCGGTATTCAGCACTTTTTCTACTTTTGCTTGCATATTTTCAATTGATAAATATGGGAAACTTTAATTTCCTTTGCCATAAAAAGTTGATATAGTCAGAGTTTTTAGTGTCACAGAAATAAAAAGGAGAGGAAGAGGATCTTTCCTAAAGTAGGGCCTAAGAGGTAGCAAATTAGAAACTCATTAACTCCTAAACCACTTAAACTTGAAAACTGAAATTTGAGATAGACTGCTTCTGCATTGTATTAAGTCAGCAGACCAAGCTAGATAAAAACTTGGGTAGGCGTTATGAATCCCCCTAGAATTTTGCATGATTTGGGTCAAAGTGATGTTAGATATCTTCAGTTGGGCGTGACGATTTTAAAATAAACTTTAAAAAATGAAGATTATTTTCCGTACTTATATGAAATTGTTCATCGACTTTTAAGACAAGAAATTATTTACTTCCTCCAAAAAATCAAAATGTCATAACCCTAATATATAATTATATGTGTGCGTATGTGTGTGTATGTATGCTTGCGTGTGAACTGAAACGATAGTCGTACAAAATGATGATTACTACTATATCTATCTTCTGGTTAGTTAATCAGCTATATGCACACAAAATTGTATGATTAACAACCTTTCATATGAGAATTTTGCTACTTTGATAACAGGTACAAATTTTTTACCAAATATTTGGTAGAGATCTGAAAATACATACACACACACACATACACACACACACACACACACACACACACATATATATATATATATATATATATATATATATATAAAATATGTTCAAGATTTTTATCAGGTTGTCAGTATGCTCTAAACATTTATAGGTCATTTATACATTAAATTAATAATGAGATACATATGTACATGACTATATTATGGGAGCATATCTGGAGTTTTTAGTAGGTTTTTGAAGGTCTCAGCACTTCAAGGGTGTTGGAGTTTTCACCTTTAAAACAGCACTGGTAACACATTGGCAAAACTTTTTTGTCAGTGAGTGTAGTTTCCTTAAAATCTTTCCGTACGTTCATAGGCTTATCTTTCCTTTACAGGACTAGCTACCAATTCCTAAGCTATTATTATTTTAAGTATGTCCTTTTCCAAAACACATATTTGTGAAAGGAAAACTTTTATGCGTATATCTATCTATCTATCTATCTATCTATCTATCTATCTATCTATCTATCTATCTATCTATACGTATGTTTGAATATATGTATATGTGTGCGTGTGCATGTGAGTGGGTGTCTCTGTTTGTGAGTGATTTATTCGACTATATTATGTAACTTTTATTTGCATGATACCCCTTAGCTCACAGTGGTGAATTACAGTCATTTTCTCGTTTACATGTTTCGAATTATAAGGTATGATTGATAGTTTCGATAATTACAAAGCCAGCTTGTTATATTCGTATCCACACTACTAAACATCCCATATTGTATTCCATATGGCTATAAATGTTACGATACTATAGATAAGTAAACAGAAATGTAAGTCTCTTTCCTTAACATTATTGAATTTAAAAAATATTTATATCCTTCCAAATTTCCAAATTCAAAAATATAGAAGCGCGTGTAGTCACAGATAACCTATCCTAAAACAGGAATCTGGATATCTACTGTTGAAGATCGAAGAAATAAAAATCTTTACGACGAATAGCCTTTAGTCTTTTGTAAGGCTAGTCATTGTTAGAATCAATAAAGTATCTCGTCTCACCTTGGATTTACCAATATAATTGGTGTAAAGGGAAAATTCCCATTAATTATACACCCTCCCTAAACATTGATAGAGTTTCTTCAATGAGTTGTGCTTATACATCAGATAGAAATTTAGTTTGCATATAAAATGCAATAGTTAGAAGTTTACCAATAAAAAACCTCCGAATGGGAGATTAAAATTTTATAGCTGTTATCATTGTTTCTACAGTTTAATTTGTTCAATAAGTCCTGGGGTCGATTTGCTCGACTAAAAGCAGTGTTCCAGCATGGCCACAGTCACATGACTGAAAGAATTAATGGAGCAAAAAGTAACTGCTACAATAACCATCCTAACTAAGTAGAATTCTGTTGATGAATAAAAACCTGTTTATGACATTTATTCTCGGCATAATTGACTCAGTTGTAATGGAAAGTTTCCCAGACAGGGTGTATAACTCGGTGATTAAGAGTCTTTCCAGGCTGATCCGTTACTTCTCTGCCTTGAGAGGTCACAACTCCGGCTGTGCGAAAGTGCAGATAAAATGTCGCAGGAAGAGATCACTTGACGGATACTTGAAGCCGAGTCAACTGGCAGGAGACCTAAGCGCAGACGGAAAATGAGTTAGCTCGATAGCATCTATAATCTAAGACTGTAATGCACGGGTATTTATCTGGAATGTGTAATAGGACCATCTGGAGGAGGTGCCTGAGGTCTCTACCCTAGCAAACCTAACAGGAATAGAAGATGAAGAAGACCGGTGGATAAATGAATTATGCAACGGTTTCTAGCGTATTTACACACTAAGAAACACGACAGACTAGCAGTGACACGTTGAAATAAAATTATATATATCAAATGTGTTCTTCTTAGTTACAACAGACGTCTGGCATTTGACGACTTGAAGAAATTGCAAGTTGTGACATTCAAACATTTGTCAAAAGTATCGATGACATAAAACGTACCAGTTTTATATAACGCCAAAATCACTGCGTTGGCTTACCAAGTGTTTATCACTGACGTCACAAACATGGCCATGAAACTATATATATATATATATATATATATATATATATATATATATATATATATATATATATATATATATATATATATATATATATATATATATATATGAGAGCAACTAACATCTGGCTAAGGTCAATACGTTATTGAAACACAGATCGATTTCGATTCTACTTTCGATTCACATAAGTTTGTAATGCCCCTGAGAAACGTATGGACATCAATAATTTCATTACTCTCATCCCTTTGAGTCAATAGTAATAATTCTTGTTTGATCAATTCTTTTTGATTACGCAAAAGCCAAAAAATCAATTGATTATCTATTCATCATATTTATATATTTTAACAAGACATACGTTCATACCTCATGTCTATATATATTTATTTTTTATCTTTTACTTGCTTCAGTCATTGGACTGCAGGCATGGAAGGTACCGCTTTGAATGGTTCAATAGAAGAAGCAGACTCCGGTACTTATATCTAAGTCTGGCATTTATTCTCTTAGTCGCTTTTTCCGATCCGCTAGGTTATGGGTACTGAAACAAACCAACAAACCACCCGTCTGTCAAGCGGTGCTGGAAGACAAACACACACACACACACAAACACACACACGCATACACACACATACACACACAGGCTCACAAACACTGTCTCTCTCAAACACACACACACACACACAGTAGGTGCGCTTCCACACCGATTCATTCTAATAATTCCATTCACAAGTTATTGGGCGGCCCGAGCTACAGTACAATGCACCTGACTAATGTGCCGCGTAATGGAACCGAACCCGAAACCACATGGCTGCAAAACGAGCTTCTTAAACACACTGCCATGTCTGTGTCTAAATTGTTGATATAAAATCAATTGAATTGGTTCCAAATTATTCCTGGTATTGTTACGTCGAAACAAAAGAATATTCCTGCCAAAACGTTGCAGTCTATCATTGTTGAGAGAGGAGGTGGAACTAAATATTAGATTATGAAACTTTGATTTCCGTCTGCCATATACTACTATTACATCCACCTCCAGTATCATGAGAAAGAAACAAGTATTGACATTGATAAATTGCCTCAACCTAGCTTTACAACCTTCTCACATTTTTCACTTTTCATACAATTCATCACCTACAGCAAAATCCAATATCATGTAAATTGGTAAAATATATTCCCTAAAGTAAAAATTGTCTCTACATATATTTTCACGTTTCTTTCAGAGCAATATGGAATTTATTATGTGTGAAGTGTCACTGGGCATCGTCAACTAAAGTTGATTTATCTCAGTCTATAGGAATATATAGACGAGTTCCATTCCCATTTCTAACTATTTCAATTCACTTTCACTACGTTTTTATCCAGAACATCATGAATATAAACATCTTACCAATTTTACTTTCCTCTATATATGACTTTTTGTAGTCCTGCGGGAGAAATATTTATATTGTGATGTTAGCTGGCATTATTCAGTAACTAAAAACAGTTTCCTTAATCATGTATTTTACGTAATTTCATTTGTCGCATATATTTATCGAAAATTATACTTACTATTTTGTAGGTGAACGATGAAAAGCTTTGGATATGTAATGGATACGATACTTATGTAAATTTTAACAAAAAGACATCATGCAGTACAAATGTGACATAAATATCTAACATGAGGGTTTTATATAGAATCCGTTACCATACAAGTGCAACATTAAAGAGAATGTGGCAATAATACTGCATATCATAAATGTGATGTGTATTCTGGTGTTAATGCTTAAACACAAATATGATTAAAAGTATGATTAAATAGACAAATATGTATATAGGATAGTGAAAGATTAAGGCTGATGAGTTTCATTCAATAGGTTTGTTGTTCACATTACAGATCAATGGCAGAAGGTAATTATCTTTTCTTCAATGAACACAAGGCCTGACGTTTTGTGAGAGGGATGTAGTTGATTACATCGACCTCAGTCTTATATTTATTTCACTGACCCTGAAAGGATGAGATGCAAAGTGAACGTCGGCGCAATTCCCACTCAGAACGTAAAAACAAGCGAAACATTTTGTCCGGCGTGCTAACGATTCTGCCAGCTTCAACTCTCGAAATAGAAACTTGAATCGATTAAAATTTTGGCACAGGGCAAGCAATTTCTGGGACATGCTTTACCGACCCCGAAAGGATGTAAGGCAAAGTCAACCTCGGCAGAATTCGCACTCAGAACCTAAAGACAGACGAAATGCCGCTGAGAATTTTGTCCGGTGTGATAACGATTCTGTCAGCTACCGCTACTGAAATAAAAGGTTAAGTCAAGATCTCTCTGAGGCTGTATTATTTGATTAGGTTCACCTTTTTTATGACCATTAGTTTCTGTTTAAATCATCTTTGTACTTGAACACAGCACTCATTAATAATTCAAATTCTCCACTTTCACAAGGCTGCGAGCTGGCAGAAACGTTAGCACGCCAGGCGAAATGCTTAGCGGTATTTCTTCTCTCTTTACATTCTGAGTTCAAATTCCGCCGAGGTCGACTTTGACTCTCGTCCCTTCGAGGTCGGTAATTTTAAATACCAGTTGCATACTGGGGTCGAGCTAATCGACTGTCCCTCTCCCCCAAAATTTCGGGCCTTGTGCCTAGAGTAGAAAAGAATACTCCACTTCTACTCCACATGCATTTGAAGCGTATTTCTAAGTTCAACTACTTTCATATCGCTAGGAAATGTGTGAACAATCTACATTATGTTTTGCTCATAGGCAGTTGACAACCTCACCGATGGGATACGAAATTGTGATTTGTATATTGACTGATTGACAAAATTATTATCTTAATCTTCAGAACACATGTCATTATCTCGCTCTCCATTTCAATGCTATTTCTTTATGTTTATTCTTTTAATTTTAGAATTTTTACAGTAGAAGAAACATTTGTTTATTTACTGTCTAAAATAATAGAAAATCATACACAGGGGCGCAATAATTTTGTTTAGAAGTATTATTATACTGAGAGAAACAAGATAAAATTAATAATGGCGTTATTTAAAACAAGATATTTTGAGTTCTCAGACGTATTTAAAAAAATAGACTGCATATATATCCTTCTTTGGATAAATTCACTTATACGTGCGTGCGAAAGGCACATGCATTTATATATATGTGTGTGTGTGTGTGTGTGTATGTGTGTGTGTGTGTGTGTGTGTATGTGTGTGTGTGTGTGTGTGTGCATGTGTGTTTTTGTGTGTACGCAAGTAGTGGTAAGATTTGCATGAGAGATGTTGGTGGTATTAGCGAGCGGATTTGGGACCTGATTGCAAACATTTCACACATATGTGTATTCTAATGATACATCTTTAATTTGTTTCAGTCATTAGACTGTGACAATGCTGGTTCACGACCTTAGAGAATCATTTAGTCGAATCAAGGCACCCCTGGTACTTATTTTATCGGTGCATTTAGTCGAAACGCTAAGTTACGGGTACGTAAACACACAAACATACAGACACACACACACACACATACATAAATATATAAATATATATACATCCATCCACCCACATATATATATATATATATATATATATATATATATATATATATATGGGATGTGATAAACCTATTATCACATAGACCTATTACAATGGATAATACTAAGTGTACTTCTTTGTAATGTAATCTTTGGGCTAAAAATTCTTGGCGGCTGAAGAGAGCTTTAAACCATCTTTTATATCAATAATATACCTATGATGATGTAATAACAGATTGTTTATAATGCTTGAAACATGTGTACCGCGATATCCTTTGTGTTCTCTTTTCTCTTTTCAATTTATGTTGAAATCCGTGTTGCTTATTTTTTGATTTTAATCACCTATCTTTTTTGGCATGCGATATTCGGGTGCCTACGCATAAGTACCATATTCAACCTTGGATCTATATCTAAACCGTCTATATAAATATATATGAGCTTTTAAATAAGTTCTCCACCAATAATGGTGCTTTCATACCGATGGGCTTGGTAAAAATTATTAATTGTTAATTGATTTATTAATTAATAAATTGATAATCCTTTACCCTTTTAATTTGTAATATATATATATATATATATATATATATATATATATATATATATATATGTAAATATATAAAAACAAAAAGATAAAGAGAGCAAAGGTAAGGTTGAAGAATTTTATGGATAGAGTCTTACAGCTGTTTCTGGGAAGATCCAGTACTTCCCTTCATCGGAGACAGAAAAAATAAAGTATCTATTATTATATCCTCAACCTTTTATATATATATATATATATATATATATATATATAAATTGTAAATGCAAAAAATAACAACAAAACTACAAAGGGTTCCGCGGTACACGTGTTTCAAGTTTTATATGTGTATAATATAATATGTGTATAATTTACAATGTAAAGCTATCCTCAGCCTCAAAATTATTTCTCTCCCAGGAAATTATACCACCTCGGCGTTGAAGTAGGAAGAAAGGTGTGATGTAAGAGGTGAAGAACCTTTCGATATTCTGTATAGTACTATACCTCGTATAATTCTCCACCTAGACATAATCTCTCCGGTCCTCCGAAAACCTTCCATACCTTGCGACGATTCAGTGTGTAGTGTTAAGTTGGTGGTTAAGAACAATACAATACAATAAAAAGACATACACAGATATTCATGTAAAAAAAGTAAGAATAAACTTAAAATAAAAATAAAACTTAAAATAGTAGCCGTCACAGGTAAATTATGTAAGAGGATATTCTCAATTATATTAAAGAACTTTCCACCCACTCACAAATATAGTAGTATCTTTTCAAATAAAACTATTAGAATCTCATATTCAACCCTCCCTAATATGAAATGTATTATATCTAAACATAACAAAACCAAAATAAAAAAAGCTAGATTAAGAATGATTAATGATTATCAACATAACACCGATATTCCCCAAACCCCCACTGACAGTATAAGATGTGAGGTATCTTCAAACAACCCAAACCTAACCACCCGGGTACTAACATAGATAATAATACTACAAACAGTTACCCCATAAATGTAGACGTAAGACGACCTTACAAGTATAAAATAGGGTGCAATTGTGTAACACCTACAACATGCCCGTTACGCGGAAACTGCTTAGCTAAAAACGTAATATACTCTTGCGAAATTATCACAGAAACTAACACTCTCACATACCTGGGATGCTCTTCATCCTGGAAATCTAGGTTTTATAACCACGGATCTTCGTTTAGACTCAGACATAAGGCTAACAACACCTCATTATCTCGCAGAATTTGGGAGCTTAAGGACGACAAGATTAATTTTAACCTTAGATGGTCTATTGTTGGATCGGCCCCTACGTATAAAGATAATAGAACTGGTTGCCAGTTATGCTCCCTTGAACTTTTGAAAATTATTAAATTTCCTGATAAAAATAAACTAATTAATAAGAGGTCAGATTTCAAACCCTCCTGTATCCATAAATTGATGAAAACCTTTAGATATTATAACCCTTAAATCCTCTCTTTTAGTTATGTGCACTTCTACACCTCATATATATTTAACTATTCCTACATACCACAACCCAGACACCTAAATAACATAGCCCGTACTCTGCCCCTAACCTTACTATATACATCAGTATTTTGGTTTACCCTCGAAGAACTAGGTTATGACCACTTAATTTAAACAAATTTTTAATTTCTAGTTTACACATATTTTTAATTTTTAGTTTACACAAATTTTCAATAAACCGGATCCATAATCCCAAACCTATGGATATAGTTCAAGCTTCAGTCACTGACTCGAAACCATCCAAGGACACTGCAATACGAAGTTATAACACGAAATAACACTGTGTGTATGTGTATGTATGTGGGTATATATATGTGTGTATACTATCTATACTGCTTATAAGTTGTGTTTTTTACTTTTATTTTTATTTTTATTTTTATATTTTTTTATTTCTATTTTTACGTTATTTTCATATTATTTTATATATATATATTTTTTACATATATACTTCACTTTATACTTTTACATTTATTTTATATCCTTTTGCTTCCGGTTTCGTTATGTTTTAATTTTTTATTTTTTAATTGTTAATTTCTTTGCATTTCTTATGTTTTATCGGTTATATTTTGACCCGTTTATCATTATCCTTTATATTTAATTTTTTTTGTTCATATTTAAGTTTTTCATTTTTTACGTTTTATCTCTTATTTTTATTTTTATTTTTATCAGTTTTATTATTCTTTAATATTTTTTAGTTCTTATTTTATTGTTTATTTCTTAGTCATTACATTATTAATGTGGGTGCTAATATTTCCTTTCACTAGTATACTATATTACTCTGTATTTTGAATTTTGCTTTTGAATTTTAACGTCCAAACCTACCCCCCCTTATAACGTATTTCGCTTTTCTTGTTGACATGTTTATTGATGAATTCTTTAAGGTCTTCTATGTTATAATTACCCGTTCCACTTCCTTCACCCTTCTTCATCTAGATAAGGATATGTAGATAGGTTAGTACACTTAAGTTGTAATTCGCTTAGGTTGACCACTGACTACTCACCACAAGAATATCATGTTTCATGTTTCATGTTCCAAGTCTATTCTGGCATGACACTTCTTATTTACGACCCACCACTGATATAGACAGACACAGCTCATACATATCTATCCCTTACGACCTTTAAGATCTCTGTATCTATTCTATTTATCACTTTATCTTCTTCTTCTACATTTAGATTGTTCCTCACCACCCTTCACCAACCCATCTAAATAGCTTAGATGTAGCTTACTTGACTATCCAGACTTTCTCTTATTACTCCCTAGATTACCCGCCCCACCGATATGACTCCCTTTATTTTTATGTTTTTATTTTTTATTTTATTTTATTTTAAGTTTTATTTTTATTTTAAGTTTATTCTTACTTTTTTACATGAATATCTGTGTATGTCTTTTTATTGTATTGTAGTGTTCTTAACCACCAACTTAACACTACACACTGAATCATGGCAAGGTATGGAAGGTTTTCGGAGGACCGGAGAGATTATGTCTAGGTGGAGAATTATACGAGGTATAGTACTATACAGAATACCGAAAGGATCTTCACCTCTTACATCACACCTTTCTTCCTACTTCAACGCCGAGGTGGTATAATTTCCTGGGAGAGAAATAATTTTGCGGCAGAGGATAGCTTTACATTGTAAATTATACACATATTATATTATACACATATAAAGCTTGAAACACGTGTACCGCGGAACCCTTTGCAGTTTTGTTATTTTTTGGATTTACAATTTATTCTTTCACCGCAACCACTAGCTGGAATACACAGGTGCTTACAATTGTCAAGTATTACCTCTAAATTTCAATTTACCTATATATATATATATATATATATATATATATATATATATATATATATATACAGAGAGAGAGAGGGAGAGAGAGAGAGAGAGAGAGAGAGAAAGGGAAAGGGTTTAGCTTCTTTGAGTTTCCATCTACTGGCTTTGTTGCGCCCAAGGCTATGGTAGAAGACACTTGCTCAATCTGCTGCGTGTGGGACTGATCCCAGGACCATGTGGTTGTAAAGGAGGTTTCTTACAACGCAACCACGCCTGCAACATCTTCTGACATTCTATGAATGCCGATAAAGCAACACACTTCTGTATGCCTTTATAGTTAAACAAATGCTAAATAGAACACTCTATTGGTTGGCTCGTAATGGACTGTACCACAATATAAATGGACATGCGCAGAGAGCATTGAGCATAGTAAAGCTGAGTGTTGCGTATTGTTGAGGGTTATTAATATTATCTTGAGTAGAGCGATTTGCGGAACATTTTTATTGTACCGTTATTTCGTACGTCGAACGTGCGGTACAACACACATACACATAAATATATACACATAAGTACAAATATATGTGTGTGTGTGTGTGTGTGTGTGTGTGTGTGTGTGTGTGTGTGTATGTGTGTGTGTGTGCGTGCGTGTGTATAAGTT
>NC_142930.1:119730148-119760148 GCF_046866305.1 Octopus bimaculoides | reverse complement strand
GGAGACACTTGTTTATTAGAATTATGTTTGCAGGCGTTAGTAACTCATCATTTGACAAGTCACTGTCCTGATATGGTTAGACTAAGTCTTTAGATCCGTGAAACATTTTGAGCTTTAATATGAATAACACGAAAAATCTATATTGGTGTTATTTTGGGATTGAGTCTGGTGTCTTTTGTGTTTGTGATTCATTTGTCTTTTATAGTTTAACAACGACTATATATGTTGTGTGACTTCGCTGGGTGACGAGTGCGTTGGATCTTTTCCCTTTCAACGGCAAATCGAGAAATTAATTTTTTGTAACTAAACACTTTCAAACTTTGGACACTGGTAGAATGTGTCATATAAAACATAGTTGTTGAGAAACAACGGCAGTAATTTCAATCAGCCGAATACACGTCAGTGATTGTTTGAAATTACCGAAATATGACAACTTTAACACGAAATGGCTTTGAAAATACAAACTTTTCTCAACAGCACAAAGAGTAAAAGATGTTTTATATGACGCATTCTACCAGTGTCCGAAGTTTGAAACTGTTTAGCTACAAAAAATTATTTTCTCGATCTGCCGTTGAAAGGGAAAAGATACATGTGCTTTGTATGTGCTGTGACCGGTTTGAAAATATGCGTTGTCTTCTTTGTGCTAAGTAATTCTTTACTGAACTACAAAAAAAAAAAAAAGACCTTGCACTGTAAAAGATTATTTGTTTTACACACGATATTAAGATTATATGGATTTTATTACATTTTTAGGTAATCTGATATCAGGAATTTGTACCTGTCCCAGAACAGCACTCTTTTTGAAAACAAAAGTACTGCATGTAACATTCGAACTCGCTCACCTTTCGTGAATATGGTAATGCTCGCGAACGCATCTTTATGAAAAGTATGATAGGCGTGCAAACCGTTGATTCTTTCGGTATAAAAAGCATCCCAATACTGACACGGAATCAGAGGGAGCAAGTCATCGGATGTCTCCATGCTAGTCGACGTCCATGGGTCATTGCTAATGCCCCGAACTTCAGTATTCGGACGAATGAGCGACCGAGGGAACGATGCAATGTCACAAACAGCACAAATGATCATCCACGCAGTGGCTGACCGGGGATTACAACGGCACGTCAAGATCCCCACCTGCACCGACTGCACTTGCAGGACCAATCAGCTAGGCAGACTATAGAGACTCACCACAGACTCATTTGTGCAGCGGCAGTTCACCGCTGGCTGAGATCTTTGAATCTGTCTTACTGATATCCGGCTTGGGGCCCCATCCTCACAGGTCGTCATCGACGGGAACGTCCGCAGAGGACTCAAAACTGGCGACATCAGCAATGGAGGACAGTAGTCGTCTCTGACGAAAATTGAGATTATATTTCTATGAGAGAAGGCAGGGCTAGGATTTGGAGAAGAAGGGGTGAACGGCATGTCGATGGCTGTGTGGTGAAGAGAAACTAATAGGCGGAGGGGCAGATCATCATGGTATGGGACGAGATTGCACTCAACTAGAAACTTGGACCGGTGGTCTTCCAAAACATCGGCCAAGCCTGGGGCAGTGGAATAACCGCTGTTCGCTACATGAACCAAGCGTTGCCTCACATTGGGTTATATTTTACCAGTCATCGAAATCATGCATCCTAACATGACAACGCTCGTGCCTATACTGCCAGGTTGACAACAGGCTTCCTCCAACAAAACAACATCCAGACACTGACATGGTCTGCCTTAAGTCCGGACTTGTACCCCATAGAGCACCTGTGGGACGAACTCCAAAGAAGGCTAAATGACATCTGTCTAAGGCCGACAACTGCGGCATAACTCGCTGCAAGTTTTAACAGAGTGTGGTCTGCTATCCTCATGGCCTTCATTAATCGTTTGGTGCATTCAATGTACAGAAGATGCTTCGCAGCAATCAACGCTAACGGTGGTTACACGAGATATTGAGTTCATCTCTTCGGATCCAGCACACTCCATCATCACGTGATACCATGTGACCTGAAACGTTCCAGGAAATGACGTTGTATCATTAGGAAAGAACGGTTTCTTAATTTACACTCTTCTGTTAATAAACCCGCTTCTATTTAGTATGTGTGCGACGTTTCTTTTGTAGTTCAGTTTTCTATAAATATGAAGATAAATTATATATGTAGGTCACAGAATCTTTGGAAGAATGTATAAGTTTGTATGTGTGGCATTATTTTATTAAATGGAGTATCGAAGTTTTTTTTCAGACTCTCTACATTCTGAGTTCGAATTCCACCGAGGTTGACGTTAAATTTCATCTTTTTGTGGTCGATAAAATACAACATGCCAAGTACGGGGTTGATGTAATCAAATAATCCCTTTTAACCTAAAACTGTTGGTCAAGTTCAAAATTCAAAACCCGCCATCTTCATTATAAGGCACGAGCTAGTAAATTCCTTAACGAGCCGAACAAAGTGCATAGCACCATTTCGTATCATTTGCGCAATGGAGGAAACATATTCGACTTATCACACCCTCATAAACAACTGGCATTGTACACAGATTCGAAACCCTTGTGTTACTGGGTGTGATTGTGTAAAGTGTAGGTTTGTTAAGTTTCGTTACGTTATTGTGTTAACAGCGTACAAGATAACTTTTTATACTTTAGTAAATTATTGACCGATTATTGTAAAGAGTACCGATTGTGTGTATTGTGATATTCAACCGAGGTAGACACAGCCTGGTTGTCTTCCCTTTTTAGTCCGTGTGCAGAGTTGTTACCGCCAGTAATTATTAATATTGTATTGACCAGCGTCGGAGCTTCAAGAGTGATAGTTTGTAGCAATGTAGACCCGTGAACAATATGGTGATTGAGGTTATTTTCATGAACACGAATACATTGGAAAACCGAATTAGCATGATTAAGGAAGAGATAGAGAACAAAAAGGACTGAATACTTAAGTTTAGGCTTTGCAATACTAATTCGAGGTTTCTGCGTATATAACGGTAGACTGGTTAAATGCTTGGAACCATTGGTACTACTGTTGCTGCAACCACTTTTATCAGGCTACTACCAATTAAACCTGAAGTATAACAAACTTGAATTCAAACTCTAAATTCTCTTTTAATGCCAGCGACACAGATGTAAGACGAAGTAGGATATCGAGAAAGGAAGCGATTACTGTTTGTGCTAGTGAAATCCTATAAGTGTCAATTACAACTAAATGATTGTGATGAAATGGGGAGATTTAGATCTAGGCTGAAAGAAATTTGTGAAATATCAGAAACGTATTTCTTAAACAAAGGAAGTGCACCATTGAGAGAGACCTCAGTGAGTATAAACCGCTTAAAAATGTTCCAGTTACGTGTAACTTACATTTACGGTATACCGAAATAATAACTATGTCTTACTTCAATTGTTGATGAATATAAGAAAAGGAAAAGAAAAACACTTTTACTATTGAATAGAATATGATATACCAATAACGAAGAAACGCTAAGTGATGTCGCTTTTCAAAATTATGCCAGCAGTCCCTTTACTGACCAGTGTGACTCAAAGTGACTAAGTGCTAAGTAAGCTATCATTTAATCCAGAAAATGCACTTAGGCAAATTGGGAGTCACCAGTGTGTAGAAGAGGACTGTAAGTAACACTTGTACCGCAAATATACCGCTTAGTGCGAGCAGTTTGAAAAAAAAAAACAGATTGCCAATGTCTCTATCAAGGAATATTTAACTTGTTTGAAATACCACATTATTTGTGCCTACACCCATGTTGCTTATACGTAAGTTTCAATGTTCTATGTAAAACTCGACATCTTACCTCCGCTTTTGTTATTACAGGTGCGAAATATACGTAGGGTCATGTGCCGCTAATAAAGAAATAATCGTTATTTAACAAGTTTATAATTGTTTTTTTTTTTTACTCTCACGTTTAAACAAGTTGCTTGAACAGAGTAAGTGTATCTAATAATTATACACAGATATAAATGTGAATGTTTGTGTATGTATGTTTCTCTCCCTCTCTCTTTTTCTTTCTTTCTTTTTGTGCATAGGTAATGGAGCTGCATAATTGATCCAATGACCTATATTCTTGCCAAAATACTTGACAAGATCATTGTCACGAAAATTTATACATTTGAGGCACTTATGTAGCTTCATGGCTACTAAATAATACATTCATACATATATATTATATTATACTATATTCACACGCTCCACACGCCTACACACATACACACATACATATATTTATAATCTAGTGTGGCTGTGTGAATAGATATATGACAATATATAATTTTCATCAAGACTGAATATATGTAGATATACAGACCTAGATTGACAGTCAAGAATATTGATAACCTAGTGGGAATCTGATCAGTATCTCGTCTGTTCACATCTCTATCTAATTACAATAAAGTTTAATAAGCAGGACTGCAAATGTATACAAACATTAAGGTGTGGTTGTAGAAAATGTATTCGCTGGTACATACTGGAACACACACATGTATGTATGTATGTATGTATGTACGTATATGTGTGTGTGTGTGTGTGTGTGTGTGCGTGTGTGTGTCAGTGTGTGTGTGTATGTGTGTGTATGCGCGTGTCATTTAATGTACACTGCATTGAAATACGAGCTGCATATAGCTTCTTGCCATTAAGACATGTTGTTGTGTCTCCAAACAATTTTCGGACTTTGGGCACATAGTTCATTGCATTTGAAAATTGGGACGCTGCTACATAAGAGACCACAAGAAAAAAATGAGAAAAACGTTGATGCAAAAAACAGTATAAGGAAACAAATTTTGAGTAAAAACGGCTACAAAATATAAAAATTCTCTTACTACCCCTTGGCCGTAGAAGTCATATATAAACTACTTGTTGAATAATTCAACGGAGAGGGATCTAATGTCTGCGATACAGATTGTTTCTCGATAGAGAGTGGTGTTCTCCAGGCCACCAAAAGAAATTTGTCCATATGCTTGCATTTACTGAAAGTCAAATCTGGAATTCAGTTGTTTGGCGGAATTCTTGCCTCTAAGAAGAATGTATGATCTTTCAGCTTCGCACAAGTTTCACTTATAAAATCCATTTTCAATATGGCATATATTTCTCAACGATTCCCGAATTGATTATGTTTTGAGCAGTCCCAAACGTAGCTAGTCAGCTTAATGACTTTACTATTGATGTGTCAAAAAGAAGACTGTATAAGTTCTTTTCAACTTGCCTCCGTAAAGCCTGTGTAATTTTTCTCTCCAGTTACATATATTATCTTCAAGCGTTGCTGAGACCTCTGCCCTGAAGCCTACGAGTGATAACGTTCTTTCTTATATTGCAGAAGTAACTGTATGACATCTTTATTGAGCTTTTATTTTCCTGTATTTATGGTTACTCGGAAATGCTTATCTAAAAGAGTCAAGCATTACTTGCCCACGTGAGTTTTAACATTCTGGGAGAATGCGAGGGACACATTATTTTTCTAGGTCCGTTGTTAGGTCTGCGTTGAGGGTTTATATTTTTGATTGAAAAGCTGTAATATATCTTATCTTCCGGGCATTATTATGGTAGCGGAAATTGGCGTTAAGCATATATTTCCTTTTAAGAGGAGACATCTGATATCCTATTTCTGATGTTAGCCATCAGGCTTTTAGCTATCCTGGAGATAGGACTGTTTACGTATATAGGAAAGTTTCACATTTGGTTTATGTACAGATTTACAAGAGCAGGGGATGAAGTCTGGGGAAGCGTCTAAAAGAATCGACACAGATAAGTGGTAACTGATTTACAGGCCTAATTGACTTTTAGCGGTATTTCGAAACCGAATCGCTATGTATGTAGTGAGACATCTCCAGACAACAAGGTTATCACTTCAACAGTATCCGTTAGTGTGAATCCTGCATCTGAGCGGTGTTTTTTTTTTCACAGTGGAGGCACGGATGAACGAGACGTCAAGTGATATCTCTTGATACCCAGGTGGTTTAAAAATTCACAAACACCCGTACCTTCAGCGTACGTTACGTTTTCTAGGAGATTCAGCGTGACGCTGAATTTCACAAGTCTACTCATTTGGAATACTGATAGGATTCTGAATGGATACTTCAATACACTAGAGCAACGTAAAATGGACGGTCTTGCTCAAGAACACAACGCGCCGCCCGGAAACGAACTCTCGACTTTACTCTAATCACTATGCCGCGTGCATTAAGATATATATATATATATATATATATATATATATATATATATATATATAATTATCGTTAAGCATATGGGCGTTCATACGTGATACTCATTAGAAATAGTAGTTAAAACCTCAACTAAACCACCGAAGACCACTGAGAATATAACGCAGAAAACGTATTGTAAGTGTTATTCGATGGCTTAGTTGGGATTTTAACTCTTATTCCTAATGGGTATGGCGTATGAACGCCTTTATGCTTAACGCCAATTTCAAATTTTATAGCTCTTTAATGCTATTTCATACCTGTTAACCGCTTATATTACTGTTGCTGATATTATCGATCACTTATGTTTACTGTAGATAATATTCGCAATAATAATAATATCATTATGAATATTCAAATTTGAATATTCTACTCATTATATATATATATATATATATATATATATATATATATATGTTCATTGAGCGAAAACACCTAGAGCTCCACGAGGCTCCAGCAGGGGGGGAGTGACCCCTGTTGTACTCTTTCTTCCTGTTTCTTGAGCAAAGCTGCGATGGATTGGCGTCACGTCCAGCTGAGTGGGGGAACACATACGCCATAGAACCGGGCCCATGAGCTTGATTAGGCTTTAAAAGGACGCATAAAAATATAATATACATACATATATATATATATATATATATATATATATATATATATATATATATATATGTATGTATGTATGTATGTATGTAGAGAAAAAAAGACGGAGAAAGGTGATGTAGAAAACAAACAGATGGATTAGAATAATGCTCGGGAAGTGAAAAAGTCTTTAACGTTTCGAGCCTACACTCTTCCAGAGATAGGAACCCAGAAGGAAACAAGGAGAGAAAAACAGAATGTGTATCGGCTAGCGATCTATCATATGTATGTATGTATGTATGTATGTATGTATGTATGTATGTATGTATGTATGTATGTATATATATATATATATATATATATATATATATATATATATATATATATATATATATATATATATATATATATATATATATATAGTTATTTGAAATACACTGGTCTACAACGACCAGGTTTCATTAGAAAGTGAAAGTAGTTTCACATTTCAATTTGAAGTATAATTACAATGCTGGATTACAAGAGGGACGATGTAGGACAAGACCATCAATTCGGACATTTACTGTGACAAACTGGACAAATTACACGCAGTGATCCACTAGAAGCGCCTAGTAGTGGATAATAATAGAGTTATTGTCTTTCATAACAACCATATCAGACCGGACAGTTTTTGTAGACGCAGCGGGCGATACAGGGGAAAGCACCTTCAAAATTTCAACCTCTTTAAAGGTTGTTGAACGGACAGACATACACATCTGAAGAGGATGCAAAAATTCACCTGGAAGAGATTTTCGCCTGTACAGACAGAAAATACCTGGCGCAAGGAGTAACGGATTTGCTTACAATATGGAAGGAAGCATTGTAACGAAAGTGTAATTATACCATGATTTAATAAATCCCTTCCTATTTAGCAACTTAAATGGATGTTTGGCCAAAGCAATATAAATTATTTATCACAGGTACTAGCATTACATAGATTTTCCCCTGTGATATGCATGTTATCAGCTGTTGTTGAACGAAAATATTTTGTAATCTGAGTGCTTCGCATAGAAGGGAATGGCTGACGTCTGTGCGTGCATGCGTGTGTGTGTGTGTGTGTGTGTGTGCATGCGCGTGTGTGTGTGTGTGTGTGTGTGTGTGTGTGTGTGGGTGTATGTGCGTATGATCAACGGGGAAAGGACGAAATCGCGAACTGTCACTTTATATATTAGTGAAAAATTGTGACTAAGAAATGAAATCTAACGATCATGAAATGTCCGGTATAATTCTATATTGCACTTTGTATGTCTTTAAAACACAAAATCCATTTAAATTAACACTCACACACACACACACACACATACATACACAGGCAGCCAGACAGACAGACACTCATGCATCATACATACATACATACATACACACACATACACACACACACACACACACACACATATATATATACCTCTGTGAGCGTATGTACATATATATATTTAAATATACATATACATACATACATATATAAACACACACACACACATACACACACTCACACACACATATATATATATATATTAATACACGAATACACACTGATATGTGTATGTGCATGTATGTGCACTATGTGTGACCGCGTGTATTCATGTATCTGGGTATTTCAAACTGTGTCTCCTAATAATAGCTTAGCTATATCAACGTTTTAACAGTGACAATAAACTGTAGACACTTCCGGTAATACGGAGGCAAAATACTCTTGATAATATACTGTGTCTGTCTTACCCTGAAACTGAATTCAATAAATATAAATTTCTACGTAAATGGTGAATCATAGCAAAGTCTTGACGGAATAGAAAAACAATTTCTGAAAATTAGTCTCTGAACGGTATCGAAACAGATTTTAGACGCTAAATTGAGCAGAATATATTTTCCCAGGTGACACACATTTATACACATACGTAAAGACGTATGTACGCAAGTATGTATGTACGTCTGTATATGTGCATGTGTGTATATATGTATATATTTCTGTAGATATTTTTTGCCTTGGCAGAGGTCTCTCAACAATTTGCAATGAGGAAAATAATGTGATAGAATTAAATGAATGGAAATGTTAAATATATTTCAATATATATATATATATATATATATATATATATATATATATATATATATATATAGCATGTACTTATGTGTGTGTGTTCTCGTATACGTTAGTATATTTGCAGTATATTTTCTATACTATTTAAGGAGGTGGCCATATGTTAGTCTATGTTTAAACTAACTTCAGATATAAACTACTAAATAGATGTGTGTAAGATTAGTGTGTATCGGTTTGGTTATAAAAATACACATGGAAAATTTTCTTCAAAAATAAATGTTCGCAATTATATATGTATGTATACATTTATGTACGTATGTATGTATGTGTATATTTATACATGTATGTATGCATGTATTTGTGTATGTGTGTATGCCTGTATATATCTGTGTACGTATGTACGTAAGTACGTATGTATGTACTTATGTAAATATATATTCATTGTTTTTTAATAGTTTCATGACTTTCAGCCTAAAAGCTATGGCCACCCTGGGATAGTGACAGTAATATCATCTTTATTTCAATGTCCATTCTCCTGTGATTGAGTTTCGGTGAATGAGCGAGTCTGTTGTTTCCGCCCTTTTTTTAATTTTCTTGACGTGATGTAAATTTGTTTGAAAGTTGGATATTAGGACAAATTGTTTCTTGAAGATATTTGTCAGATGTTTTAGCAAGATATTAAATAGCTGTGGGACTTTGATTTCCCAAGATATTGCAGTGCATGGCACTCACTCTAGGTGGAATGGTTGGGACATTTGGAACAGTGCAGTGACGTTCAGTTCAGGGGTTGGTATAAATGTCTGTGCCATACCCTCTAGGATATTTCATATCTATATCACCGCATATCTCATCGTCGCTCCAGGAAGTAGTGTCGTAATTCGTTTTTAGTCTCTCCCTCTGGTTCAGCTGTTCCATTGAAGAAAACTTCCTGTTTTAGTACCACTGAACTGCTTCATGTTCTTCTATCAATTTGACACTGTGGGAACCCTGACTGAGAGGGAACCCTAACTAGAAATGTGAGGGACAATACCCACCGTAGTACTAGTATAGTGTTCCGGAAATTTGTTCTCAAAGTTTTCAGAATCCACCCGTCCATTCACTTGCACGTTGACACTAGCTTGGTGACATATCTGTGAAACGAAACGCTGTCACTCATACCAGTCCCCGGATCACACACTATACATGACTCTGAGTTTGCCGCTTCTTTTCGTCAAAATTAAATGTGGTGTGACATGTTTGCTGAAGGTGGCATATAGCGGAGGACAGGAAATTTCCCGGCATTAAAATTCATGTTGTTTCTTTCAGCGCATTTGCATGTATATAAGTCTTTCTGTATGTGTGTATTTTTTTCTTTTTTATTAATTTACTTGTTTCAGTCATTTGATTGCAGCCGTGCTGGAGCACCACCTTTAGTCGAGCATATCGACCCTAGGACTTATTCTATCGGTAATCATGCCGAACCGCTAAGTTACGGGGACGTAAACACGCCAGCATCGGTTGTCAAGTGCTGTTGGTGGTGGTGGGGGTGGTGGGGGTGGAAACAGACACACAAACACACACACATATATATATATACATATACGACGAGGTTCTTTCAGTTTCCTGCCACCAAATCCACTCACAAGGCTTTGATCGGCCTGAGGCTATAGTAGAAAACACTTTCCCAAGATGCCACGCAGTGGGACTGAACCCGGAACCATGTATATATATTTGAAAGTAAACAAGGTTTGCTTTAGAAGCGTTGAGATGTATTTTTCAATACAGAAACAATTTATTCGCAAACGCGTGATACTGCTAATAAAGTAGCGTGAACAGGATAAATTATCCATGCATTTTAGAAAAGTGAAGCACTTGACGCGTAATCACAGGGATGTGAGTTCGAGTCCCATGGCTGGCCGGTAACGTATTTCTCCGCAGTCTATGAATAATTTATCCTGTTCACGCTATATTATTTCTGTATGTACACAGTCTATTATGGATATATGCATATATTTATATATTATTTATATTATGTATATAGATAGATATATGCGTGTGTGTGCGCGCTTGTGTACGTATATAGATTTATATGTATGCCTGTTTGTGTATATTTGTTCGCGCAAATATATTATATCATATATATTCATACATATATGTCTAAATACACGTGTGTATATGTGTTTGTGCGTGCGTGTGTGTCTGAGTGCATGGGTATTTGAGGTCGTGTGATTCAAATTTATGTGCGATGTGCTCATTATTTTCGACTGTTTTGTTAGATTGTAACAGCTCTTGTTTTTCTTTTTGTCTTTGAGTAAAGTATCTAAATTTATATTTGAATATCTTCAGCTATAAATGGATATCGGTGGCAACTGTCGTGTTCTTATCATTGCACCGGAGTTTCACATTATCTTTGTACTTTTATCAATGCAGTGACAAGGATGAGTTTCAGATTAATGTGCCCGAAGCATTGAAACAGATTCAAATTCATTTACTTCTATTAATAATCGTTCCAATTTTGAACATAAGGCTAGCAAATTTGGCGAACGGGTAAGTCGATTACATCAACACCAGTACATTATTTACATTGGTCGTATATTTGACCTCATCTAGTTTGTTGTTACCACAACGTTTCGGCTGATTTACTCTCCAGTCCTCATCAGGTGTCCTGGTAGAATTTTGAACCGAACCCTGGGTTCTCATTCCTGAGGTTTTTTTTTTTTGCTGATGCTATTATTATCATTATTATTTATTCAAGGCACTACCTGGAACTGAATTCACAATCTTGGGGTTAGTAGCCTGAACTCTTAACCATTACGCTATATGCCTGTAATGGTTAAAGCGCGGGCTACTAACGCCAAGATTGTGAATTCAATTCCTAGTAGTGCTTTGAATAATAATAATAATAATAATAATAATAATAATAATAATAATAATAATAATAATAATAATAATAATATCATTAGCAACAAAAAAAGAAATACCTTAGGATTGAGAACCCTGGGTTGGGTTCAAATTTCTACCAGGACACCTGATTTTGGAGGCTCTCATTTGTTGGCATGTCCTATTACTATAGGACATGCCAACTATAGGTGGGGAACGGGACAGTTTGAGTATATAATAAAGTTCCTCTTTTAGTTTATGGAAAAGTTTATAAGAGCAGGAGTTTTTATCTGGAAAAAAAATCTAAAAAAATAGACAGGGATTACTGATGACAGTAACTTTAAGGCCTAATTGGCTTTTAGCGGTGATTTGAAACCGAATCGCAATTCTCGTGGTCAGACATCTCCAAGCCACAAGTATTTCACGCTAAAATAATCCAGAATCCTTGTTTGGTACTGGATCGATCTCAAAATCTAATGAGTTCATGCCAGTCATGAGGCCAAACATCCCTGAAAGTTTCATTTGAATCCATCCAGCGGTTCTTGAGATATCTTGTCCACGGACAAACAAACGAATAAACAAACGCGACTGAAAATAATACTTCCGCCTTCGCTAAGTTAATAACGCAAAATTCGGTATATATAGCAGTCACACTGTCCATTTCTCCGTTTACATCATTGAAAATTTGGCCTCATCCTACCTACCTTGCACACGAAATAAAGAAAGATAAAGTTACTTTGAATATAATTTGAACAAATGTCATATCCATGTCTGAGAATAAAAAAAATCTAAAATAAAAACAGGAATCGCTGGTGACGGTAATTTTAAGGCCTAATGGGCTCTTAGCGGTGATTCGAAACCGAATCGCAATTTACGTGGTCAGACATCTCCAAGTCACAAGTATTTCGTACTAATAATTTCACACGAAGAAATCAAGATAAAGTTACTTTGGATATTATTTGAACAAATGTCGTATTCATTTATTGCGACACATAATATCTGAGCTTCTGAAGATTCTGCCAATACAGCATGTCTTGTTTATGGTACGATTTGTGTACTATGTTTTAAAAAATGTTTATGTGTTCGTGTTCACATTTTTACTGGTTATTTCAAGTGTGCTTAGGAAGCAAATTTGATTTTATAGCTTTTTTCTTTCATTTGCCCACAAAAAAAAAAGAATGAAACGATTTAAAATATGCAACAAAGCCGTTTTATCATTTTACAAAAGTAGTTTAGTGATGTTAAATTCGTTTAAGTAAAATAAATCTGGTTAAAATGTATTATACTCGTTAGTGTGTTTTCTTTGTACTAATCACTTCATTTGAAAGCGATGGAATACACTGACATACACTTTCAGCTCATTTTCATATATTATTTTAATTACTCTGTTTCAGAACTTAATTACTTTAAATCTGCAAGACTTCCCATAATTTGCGATTAAATTCCCGTATTAATGTGCATCAATACAACCACTTTGTTTTGGCTCTCACTGATAACCTAATCTATATTCTGTTAAAATATGACTATATTAGTGCAGATGAAACGCATAAAAGAAATACGAATCATCGTAGTGATGAACTGTTGACACATTAGTAATATCAAAACAGACAACTAATTATTAAGAGTTACGTTGCAGGATTCGAAGACATAATGTCATGGTTTCGATACTTTGACTGGATGACACGTTATGTACGGGAGTGAAGTAAATCACTTTATGTTGCTCAAGCCGACGGCTGCTATGGCAATGTCTCACTCCAGTTGTAAGATCATCGATGTACTATTTGGTCAACGGTAGAGAGCCTAGACGTTGTCTCTGACTGCTCAGTATTACATATATTCTTAAACAAAAATTTAACAAAAATATTATTCTTGCTATTACTCAATCGCACATGACGGCCATATGTCAATCGTTCAAAAACCTGTAGAAAATAAATATAAAACGCCAAGGCAACATCAAAGTCCTCTCAACGATTAGCCAGAGATGATTTTTAAAATATGAATATCCAGGCGCAGGAGTGGCTGTGTGGTAAGTAGCTTGCTTACCAACCACATTGTTCCGGGTTCAGTCCCACTGCGTGGCACCTTGGGCGAGTGTCTTCTACTATAGCCTCGGGCTGACCAAAGCCTTGTGAGTGGATTTGATAGACGGAAACTGAAAGAAGCCCGTCGTATATATATATATATATATATATATATATATATATGTATGTATATGTGTTTGTGTGTCTGTGTTTGTCCCCCCACCATCGCTTGACAACCGAAGCTGGTGTGTTTACGTCCCCGTAACTTAGCGGTTCGGCAAAAAGAGACCGATAGAATAAGTCCTGGGGTCGATTTTCTCGACTAAAGGCGGTGTTCCAGCATGGCCGCAGTCAAATGACTGAAACAAGTAAAAGAGTATAAAAGAGTATCTGAAATAAACTCGACCGTTCTCACAAATGAGAATACTAAAAACGAACCCGACTACTCTCAAAGATTAAGTAAAAAGCAGGACAAATAATCCAGAATCCTTGTCTGGTACCGGATCCCAAAGAGTAATGAGTTCGCGCCAGTCACGAGGCCAAAACATCCCTGAAAGTTTCATCCGAATACATCCAGTGAATCTTGAGATATCTTGTCCACGGACAAACAAACGAACAAACAAACGAGTCTGAAAACAATACCTCCGCCTAATCTATAGCGGATGTAATAACGCAAGATTCGGTATGTACAGCGGTCACACTGTCCACTTGTGCATTCATTGATGAAGAAAATTTGGCATCACCCTACCTATAAATAGTAGAAAGAATTTTTCGTTTCTCTTTTACTTCTTTTAGTCATTCGAGTACGGCCATGGTGGAGCACGGCCTTGAATTTTTAGTTGAATGAAATGATTCCAGTGTACTTTTTAAAACCCGGTACTTATTCTAATCAGTCTCTTTTGCTGAACCGCTAAGGTACTTAGACATGAACCAACCAGCACTGGTTGTTAAGCAGTTATTTAAAAAAAAAATATTATGCCACCTTTTAAGGCCTACCCAGGCTCATGGGCCCGATTTCCCGGTTTCTGTGGCGTATGTGTTCCTCCCAGCCGGACGGGACGCCAGTCCATTGCAGCGTTACTCAAGAAACAAGAAGAGAGGGTGAGAGAAAGTTGGGCATTTAGGTGTTTTTGCTCAATAAACACACAACGCTCGGTCTGGGAATCGAAACCGCGATCCTCCGACCGCGAGTTCACTGCCCTAACCACTGGGCCATTGCGCCTCCACGTTGTTAAGCAGTGGTAGCTGACAAATATAGGCAGAAAGTCACGCAAACACACACACAGATAAAGGTGTGTGTGTATGTGTGTGTATACATACACACACACGTATATCTGTGTGTGTATGTGTGTATACTTACGACGAGCCTCCGTTAGGTACCGTCCACTAAATCCACCCACACACCTTTGCTCTATAGATAGAAGACACTTCAAGATACCATGTAGTCGGTCCATGCCCGGGAGTATCTGGTTGAGATGCAAATTTCTTAAGCTAACCGCACAGCTACGCCTGCGCCTATAAGATATATAATATGATATTAAAAATTAGCAGTCGAAGTTCGTGAAAACGCAGACAATAACAAACTTCGTATAATGAAGAAAATAGAAAATGATTCCGTTGAAAAGGTACAACAAATTTCAAATTACTTTATCTGGGTGAATCAATCGTGTGCCATATATGACATGCAAAAGTACAGTTTCAAAAAGCTTACATTATCTGTAGGGCTTTATTGTAATTGTGAGATGTCCAGACGTCCATAGTTATATTCAGGCTAATGGCAACCGATTCTATATTGGTAATATATGTAGACTTGTTAAGCAGCCATTTTAAACCACTTAGCTTCGTATCTCAATGGAATGGTATAGTTGCAAATGTAAACAGTTGCCAAGGCTATGAAGGTATGTAATTAATTTTCACGTGCGAGACAGTTGCAGATCTTATATAGCGGAATCGTTAATTACGAGTTGCTATACAATTGTCAATGTTTCTAGCAGCAAAGTTGACATTAGTTTTTATATGATAGCAGCTAAATTGAAAGAAAAAAAAAGGTTAAAGGCAATAAAATACATGATAAATCACAGTAATTCCATTAATATGCCACTACACATAAAAGTTAGCTTTTCACTTTGTCTCCTTTAGACTATTGCTTTCAAACAAACATAAATTTATAAACATAAAATGAAATAAAAAAACTACTACGATTGAATATTGTAGTATTAAAAAGTCTCGAATAATCGTAGTTATCCGAGTCAATGAGGTTTCAAATTATTGTGTAACTGCTGCTTCATGTCCACTGGGAGTGTATTAAATATCTAGAGTTTTGTATTCCAAAAAAAAAAAAAAAAAAAGCTATGAGACAAATGATACACGTAGCTGCAGCAGAAATGTACAATCATTATTTACAAATGTTTCATTAAGTTTTCTATGCTGAATAAAAGTAATAGAATACACAAGTTGAAATTAGCCCAATGTCTTCACTGTTAAACTGGCTTTCTAAAATCGTCAGGATCATCATGTGATCAGAGTCCTTTCAGCGGCAGCAAAAGAAAAGAATAACAGTAAAAGATATTTACTGCATCGCGAGATCGTCGTTATGCCAATAATATAAACATGCATTGGTTCTATTTCATTTCTTTTTAGTATTGCCGGTCAAATAGGTAACCTTCTGGTCTGTTAAATTATCGTGTGCTTGATTAATTGTTCGGGCTTTTAACTCATTGAGCCTAGTTTGTAAGAAATTGATTTAGAAAACGGTTGATTACTTAATTGGTTAAATGTTTACTTAGTTGGCTAGTCCTAATAAAGGAAAGAAAACTCAATTAGTGCGTGTTTATTATTCGCATAATGACCCTCGTTAAATTAGACAAACTGATCTTGCAAACTAAATACAAAATCCAGAAATTAACAACATATCAACAAAAAAATCTCAGAAATGGCTTCGTAATAAAAAGGAAAAATTGTGGCGGTAAGGAATCAAACATAAAAGATGACAAAGTTGATCATTACAACGTTATATTGAGATATTCTGCTTTACGATCTATCCAGCCTAACATTTTACACACACACACACACAACAGGCACAGACACACACACAACAGATACAGACACACACATACAAGAGACACAGAGATACCCAATCACTACTTTCTGCCAACACAAAAATTTAGAATTCAGTAACGATTTAAGATTAAAAGCGTACAGTATATTCATTAAGCATTACTGTTGCACCTCCAATTCCACGACACACATACACACAAACACACTCATACACACACACACACACACACACACACATACATACATACATACATACATAAAACATACATGCATATATACACACACATATATATATATACATAGGATCACGAGCGTGTGCACATATTTTACTTCTGATTATATCATTAATACATACATTGAGGCTATATTTGACATCTTAACAAATACGCACACATATATGTAAATAAATACATACACCCACGCACACACACACAGACACACACGCACACATATCAGTTTCATTAGAAATACATGCATTTCATTTCATTTTCTACCTTCAGCTTTTACAGTGCCGTAAGCGGTCGGTGGGTGAGAGTTAAGATAAAATAGTGGTCCATTATGGCGTTTTAATATCATATCGTTAGCTGCGTCCTCTACCACATTTCTTTTTCCTACCACGCCTGTATGTGAGCGCGCATATGTTTGGTGGATTTTTTTTTTTTTTGCCATAGATATTTCTGTTTTAAATTGAATAGAATTTTTTCCTCATGCTTATTATTTTGCCTGTCTTTTATCCTTTGATTTTCAAAGTCTTCTTCTCAAACACATCATCTCCATAATCACCCTAATTAGTCTCATTATTTCTATCCTTATATATCCCTGTATCTTTCTGTAAAAATATCCGTGTGCTTCGTGATTTCACAAAATGTCATTCTCCGAGAAATTATAATGATTAATTGATGAATACGCAACAACGAAACGAAAATATATAATAAATTCATGAACATTCTAAAACGAAAATTGGAATAGAATGCGAAGTTAGGTCTTATACATACATACATATATACATAGTAATATGTATACTATAAACACAGGCGCTCATGCACATACCACGTAATTGCATATGCATATATGTATATATATGCATATATCTTTATACGCATATATATTTATAATACGTGTACATGTATATATACACATATATAAATAAATACATATATATTTTTACATATATATATAGACAAATATATATATATATATATATATATATATATATATATATATATATATATATATATATATATATATATATATATATATATATATACATATATATATATACGGGCAAAGAAAAAGAATGGCTGATTGTTATATTCACGTATAAATATACAAACTCGAGCACGCATGCACTCTTGTATATGCATGTTTGTATATAAATCTATACGCATATGTATACAAACGCACATACTTATTTATGCCTATGTTTATATATATACGTGTGTGCGTATACCAGTTCATATATATATATATATATATATATATATATATATATATATATATATATATATATATATATATATATATATATATATATATATTTGTGTGTGTGTGTGTATGTGTGTGTTTATGTGTGTGTGTGTCGGGGGGGGGGGGCAGAATTCAATGGAATAAAGGAATGGAGAAGGAAAAAAATATAAATACCTATGAATATTCAAATGATGTAAAAGCGAAATTGCAGATAATGATTCAAGTAAAAGTTAGGGTTTATCGGGACCGATATATTAAAGCAAGGAAAATGGATATCTATCGAAATAAAAACACGTACTATTTAATAACCAAATGTTCCTAGATTATATTCATATGTATGGAAATCCCATTTGTGTTTCAAGCATTTCCAATCCTCACTGAATTTATCCGCGAACACAATAATAGCAACAATAAGAGAAAATGAAGCAGATGTTTCGATGCGATACTAGGAATCACATTAACATAAAAACATGATATTGATAACGAAGATGATTATGATCATAAAAATAATAGTAGTAGTAGGAGCAGTAATAATAATAATAATAATAACAATGATAGTAATAATAATATATATGTAGCCCACCCAAATGCTTTAACCATGACCTTGCAATTTCTCAAATTAAATTGAGGAATCAAGAACGGTGATATCTAAAAATGCATGCATGCTTACGTACACACACCCTCACACACACGCAGATTAACACACACACACACACACACACACACATTCTACTGACTGACAATATCTAAGCGAACGAGTGAGTATTAAATACAAAAACCTTCAGAATTCTCTGTAAATGACTTTTAGAAACACACGTGCGTGTTATTTAGATGAAGTATTGCGTATGTACAGGAGAAAATTCGAGAATTTCGACAAATGTGTGATAAGTTCAAATGACGTATTTAAATAGCTGGCATTTGGTTCTGGTAGATATTCTGTAGATGTTTTACTGAGACAAGAAGAAATAGTAGACAACAGAAATCCACAATCTCTCTCTATCTCTGTTTCTCTCTGTACATATATACATATCTGTGTGTGTGCGTATGCATGTATCTATATATCTATAGATAAAAACATATATGTATATATGTACATATATGTATATACACGCATATATATATATATATATATATATATATATATATATATATATATATATATATATATATATATATATATATATATTCTTCTAGTCTTCTATATGTTTCAGCCCTGAGGCTGCGGCTATGTTGGAGCACCACCATTGTAATCACCTTTTAATTGGCCAATTCTATGGTTTTGGCGTCTGGTGAAGGATCGAGCTTGATACCGCTGCTCTGTTTTGGCTGTCTTCTCCTGATATTGGTTCATCTGGGACCCTGGGTAGTAAGTGGTCAAGTTGTTTCTTGAAAACATCTACTCCCACTCCATGGAGTTCCCTCAGATGTTTTGGTAAGGAGTTAAATAGATATGAGCCCTTGAATCTCAAGCCTCTGAAGTACATGGTCCTCATCCTGGATGAGACAGCTGCGAATTTCGGAACACTGCAGTGACGTCCATTTCGAGTTGCATCAGTACGGTACAAAATAGGGCCGCTACTTGAAGAAAATGGCAGTCGGTGAGCCATTTCCTTCAAGTAGCGGCCCTATTTTGCACCGTACTAATGCAGCTTCTTTTGCATATCTATAGAAGGGTTTGTCTTAATATTTTTGACAGCCCTGGCCTCCTTTCCTGCCCTCTCCGTTTCATGAGAGCGTTTGAGTTCATTTTCGATCTCGAGCAATGTTCGCTTGAGGTAGGATCGTTTGTTATCCTTTAGTGACCCATTTAGACGATTTGAGATTTTTCCTCGTCGTCTCATTAGAATCCTCCTATGCCTGGGTATTATATTTTTCTGCTGGCTTGGCATTCTCCCTGGAGCAAACTTAGTGCAGATATCATGCATGATTGTCATAAAGTGTTGTAACTTTATGTCAATGTCTTCTGTAGAGAGACTTACAGACCAGTTATATCCAATGACCTCTTTCCCGAAACTCTTCCACTCAGCTTTCTGCAAGTTCAGGCTGGATAGGATTTGGGTGATTCTAGTAGCCTGCATATCTGTGGTTTTCCGCAGGCCATAAATTGTTAGTTCTATTAAGTTATGGTCCGAGAAAATCTTCGGTGTCACCCCAACATTATGGATGAGCGCTGTATTTGTGAAATAGACGTCCAGGACATTTTCCCCCTTGCTGGGTGGAGCACTATTTGCTCCATAAAGAGCATGTTAGTGAGGTTAAGCAGAGATTCTGCCTGCTTCAGGCCATGCAGTAGCATAACCTCAGAGAATGTAGCCCTCAGGCCATTTGACGCAAGGGAGGTTGAAATTCCCTAAAATAAGTATGTGCAGACTGTCATTCAGGCTGGTTATATACACACACAAACACATATATATGCTACCAATACTTAGGCAGAGATATACACATTGAGATATATATATATATATATATATATATATATATATATATATATATATATAGAGAGAGAGAGAGAGAGAGAGAGAGAGAGAGAGAGAGAGACAGGGAGAGAGAGGAATGAATTTGTAGCAATATATTGAAGGATTTAATATCAGAATATATTGAATATATGATATCCGCAACTAATATAGACGAAGAGCATATTTTTTAGCCAATGTTTCATTTCTGATGGCATTTTTAACAGCATTTGTAATGATTTTTATTGTTGTTGTTTTTCACCGGCTTTTTCTTGGCAATTTAGCTGCTGTTATTTTATGATCAGTATTGTTATAATCGTTACGTTGGTGGTGAAGTTTATGACTGATGAATATATTAATAATATGCAAGTTGGCTTTTGTGTGTGTGTGTGTGTCTGTGAACGTATTTTTGAATGCAATTACATGAGCATGTATTACAGATGTACGCATGTGAGCGAGGACATCTTCATTGTCCTCTCATTTCCTTTCAACAGCTGTAAATACACATTCATAAAAAGTAAAATAATCTTGTACATAAAAGTTTTATATTCATATATTCCTATTGTACAAATACTAAAGTATAATCAAGCTTGATTATCTATTCAGATTTTAATGTTCGATACACACTACAAAGGAAAACAAAGCTAAATCGTACACTCAGACTTTTATATTCCATAAAACTTTAAAGAAAAAGCCAACTAAATTACAACCTCAAAAATTCATATTTCATTAAACTTAACACATAATCCGTGGTAAATTACTAACTCAAGTATTCATATTGTCCAGACTATAAAGTAAACTCTAAGTTATATATTACATCCAAATATTCGTATTATACTAGAAAGAAAATAATTTCATGCTAAATAGTTAAGTCACACGCACTTAGAGCAGAGATACTCGTATAGAACCGGGCCTAAATTTTTCCCTTCGATAAGAACACCGTAGATAGGAACTAACATAAAATATCTTGATATACAAATCAAATGTTTTAGAAATTATCCATACAGCCGCTACCGAATATAAAGTAGCTAGGCTTCAGTTAAGATTTGATTTAAAGCTCTCGTAATTTTCTTGTGCAGAGCCGCGAAGTAGTGAACTTCCGTATAAGAGAAAGTATATGGCTCGACCAATCAGCACTTGCTGGTTAATTATTTTTTTTATGTTTAAGGCGCAAATGTCATAGAAAATATACAAGTTTTTTCGCCAAACAGTTTGGCCGACGATTCTAGAAGTGTGGTAAATCATAAAAATTGGGAAATTCAATATCAGATCAGAGAGCCTTTGGCAATGTGCAGGAATCTGTTTCGATTGTCTCATTCCTCATTGCCTCATTCGTTATCTTTTATCTTACGTAACCTGGTTGCATCGTACTGAACAAAATTCACACATCTTTAATTGCAATGTCATGTAACATTTATCAATTAGTTGCATTGAATTAAATTTCTTGAACTACTTTCATAACATTATTTAACAAGTCGGAGTGGTTGTGTGGTAAGTAGCTTGCTTACCAACCACATGGTTCTGGATTCAGTCCCACTGCGGGGCACCTTGGGCAAGTGTCTTCTACTATAGCCTCGGGCCGACCAAAGACTTGTGAGTGGACTTCGTAGACGGAAACTGAAAGAAGCCCGTCGTTTTTATATATATATATATATATATATATATATATATATATATATATATGTGTGTATGTGTGTGTGTGTGTGTGTGTGTGTGTTTGTGCGTGCGTTTGTGTGTTTGTGTTTGCCACCCAGCATCGCTTGACAACCGATGTTGGTGTGTTTACGTCCCCGTAACCTAGCGGTTCTGCAAAATTGACCGTTAGAATAAGTACTAGGCTTCCAAAGAATAAGTCCTGGGGCCGATTTACTCGACTAAAAGGCGGTGCTCCAACATGGCTACAGTTAGATGACTGAAATAAGTAAAAGAGGAAAAGAGAGAGTAAGTCATATAGAGAAGATTGAGAAGATTCCAAAACGTGATTTTCTTTGAATTTTTAGTCTGTTAACTTATTCGATGTACATTTGTAAAGAAATCAGTGCAGGTTCATAGATGTTCGACATCACAACTCAAATTTAGAATAGTAATTGTATATATGCGCGAACTATCTCAAGTTGTAAACAACCTAATATAAATAGATGAAGAGGCCCTACCGATATAAACATCCCGAACATTTCGAGGGAGTTTTCGATGGCGAAATCAGAACACCAACTTATGTTTAACATTTCATATGCTGAATCAGTTTTCTAGATATTACAAAAACTAGAGTTAGGTATAACATTGAACCTTGTTCCAAACATACCTTTTATTTGGGATGCGTAATATTTTCCGAAATTTTAGCGAAGATGGAAAGTAACAAATTATCGCTGACAACCACCTTATTATTTCTGGTCTAAATTTTGAAACAGACTGGTTAAAATAGCTATTTCCACATATTGGATTTTCCACATTTTATAATATATGAAAATGTTATGAAAACTGCATCTATTTATTTACAGCCAACACAATTACAGTAGCTATATTCACTTTCCAAGATTTCTTTTTGGTATTTATGAAATATATACTACTAATGGCGTAGGACTGGCTATGTGATAAATGGCTTGCTTACAAACCACATGGTTCCAGGTTCAGTCCCACTACGTGGCACCTTTATCTTATATACCAGCCGAGCCAACATTGCGGAAGGAGACGACACAAAGAATAGTAGTTACCCCTAACTCGCTACTTAAACAAAAGCTGTAAAAAAAGGATCCCAAACACACTGTAAGGCGGTGTTCGAATATGTCCCCAGTCTCTATCTGAGACCGCTAAGTTACGGGGACGTAAACACACCACCATCGGTTGTCAAGCGATGTTGGGTGGACAAACACAGACACACAAACATATACACAAATATACATATACATATACATGTATCCGACGGGCTTCTTTCAGTTTCCGTCTACCAAATTCACTCACAACGCTTTGGTCGGCCCGAGGCTATAGTAGAAGTCACTTGCCCAAGGTGCCACGCAGTGGGACTGAGCCCGGAACCATGTGATTGGTAAGCAAGCTACTTACCACACAGCCACTCCTACGCATATATATATAGAGAGAGATAATAAGGTTGAAATATTCCTCAGAAGGCCGATAAAAGCACAAACAGAAAATTCACTCACAAGACTATGATATACTCTTTCCTCGTCAGTTAGCAACCAAGAATCTTAACAAGTTCACGTGTTTGTGTCTATGCGTGCATTATATATTTAAGTATAATGAACAACAAGAAAATGTATATTACATGACGTTGGATAAAATATCTAATATAATGATCCGACGCAAAGTTTCACTTCGTACTTCATCGGGGTATTAAACTCGAGAATTATTTAAGCAAGTTGTTACTATACATGAAGCCGTCAAGTCAGCACGATTCTCTTGGGTAAAGGCTAAATGAATAATTGTTTTATTAGGAACCGAAAGCAGCAAAAAATACGTTTAATAGAAAAGGCGTTCATAAAAATTCTCTCGTGTAAAATATCTGCAAGCGATTAACAATTTTAGTGTGGTCTAAATCCTGGGGAATATACAGTAACTCTATCTCGTGCTATAATCGATGTTGCAGCTAGTCGATACGCTAATGCTTCGTGCAAGATGTGCTGTATTGTAAACAAGTAGCAAATGTTTCGTCCACATTTCTTAGACAATAGATTTATTTAAATATGTTACAATTTAACATTTAAATAGACTGAAAAACAACAGAATCTATATTTCAAGGTTTCAAACGAAATACTTATAAAATAAATCTTCCGATATTTTGTTCAATATCAAGTGAATATAAAATGTGTTTTTTCCCAGTATCGACAAATATATAATGAAGGAGATTTAAGTCGTTCTATTGTCTACGAAATGTTTACAACTTGTTTACAAATGCGAGCACTCTCTATTAAGTTTTATCTTATGTACGGAATAGATGCAATGTTTATCTATAGAGGTACAATTAGGATATACACATATCTATATACGCATGAGCGAACCTAGATATGCACAAACATATATAAATATTCACTGTTATATGCGTATACACACACACTTTCACGCATATATATATATGTATGTAGCAACAAAGAGAAAGACAAATATCCTTCACAACAGAATAAGTGGAATAATATGAACGATTATATATCATATCTGTACACACACACACACACACACATACACACACACACACAAAGACACACACACACACACACATACACACACACATACACACACACACACACACACACACACACACTCACACACACACAAAAGTCATGCGTCGTGAAATCAACTTGTGTTCAAGTATGACCACTTCTCTTCTTGGAAAATTGTACATTTATCCGGTGACACCACAAATTCTTGATAAGACAGTACAACAGCTAACTGCGGATTGGCTGGCATTTCCAAGAATTTGGAAATTCTTTGCTCAGTTTATATCTTTTAAATCCTTCCTGATTAATAGGAGAGAACTTATATCCCTAGAAACAGGTGTTTAGTTGTTGTATGTGCTGCTCACATCTCTTCGACATATTGGAAACGAAGCGACCAATATGCCACGCTAGCAAAATGCTGATATTCTACTTAATAATTCCCCTTGTCTAGTCCCAATCCTCGAAAGAGCTTTTCTTTCTTTTATGAGTTTTCTAAAATTATTTTCTCCATGACATTAGTTGTAATAAGAGTGAGTGAAACACATCGAATTGCTCTCATGTTTCAGATATATCAGCTACCCTCCCAGTCAGCCAGTGTTGTTTGGGGAAAAATTGAACCTCATTTAAGCAATAATATATATATGTATGTACATACATGATGACTTTTACCTGTGATTACCATATTAGTTCTCCGAGCATTTAATAACTCTGGTCCTACCGGTATTCTCTTTTACTCTTTTACTTGTTTCAGTCATTTGACTGTGGCCATGCTGGAGCACCGCCTTTAGTCGAGCAAATCGACCCCAGGACTTGTTCTTTGGAAGTCTAGTACTTATTCTATCGGTCTCTTTTGCCGAAGCGCTAAGTTACGGGGACGTAAACGCACCAGTATCGGTTGTCAAGCGATGTTGGGGGACAAACACAGACACACAAACATATACATACACACACACACAGACGCACACACACACATAGACACACACACACACACACACACACACACACACACATATATATATATATATATATATATATATACATATATACGACGGGGTTCTTTCAGTTTCCATCTACCAGATCCACCCACAAGGCTTTGGTCGACCCGAGGCTATAGTAGAAAACACTTGCTCAAGGTGCCATGCGGTGGGACTGAACCCGGAACCATGTGGTTTGTAAGCAAGCTATTTACCACAGAGCAACTCCTACACCTATGTGTGGAGAATCAGGAAAATCGACCTTCAAGAATATTATTTGTTTTTTGCTTCGCACCATTACCACACGGCATTGATATAAATGTGTTATTAACGATCAACTCATACAAATAGTTTAATTGCAGTAAATTATGAACGACCAACTCCATGATAAACAAATTTCTCGCCTTCAGCATGTGTATTGAACTGAAGGACTGTATGTCACATGTCAGACAACCCGACACACGGCAGGGAATACAGAGTTGTAAAACTCTGACGAATCTGTTCTGCTTTGCATGCCCTACCTGATGTGTGTGTAGCGGAGAAATATATACGCTTCGGTGACAAATTGCCGATAAATCTGCAGTCCTGAACAAAATTCATTGTAGTAGTATCCATCTCACGTTGCATATAAATTACTTTGTCAATCTCTCCTTTCAACAATTCACTGGACATTTGGAAACATATTACAAAAGCTGTTGTTGGTCACAAACGTATAAATATAATCATTTCTATTATAAGCACAAAACCTGGAATTTAGGGGAAGGGGCTTTCCGATTATATCGACCCCAGTTATTGATATGTACTTGATTTATAGACGCCGCAATGATGAAAAGCAAAGTCGACCTTCGGCAGAATTTGAACTCAGACGAAATACTGGGTAGCATTTTGCCCGGCGTGCTAACGATTCTGTTAGCTCACTGCCTTACATACGTATATTATAGGAAAAATACAAATAATTCTGTCGGATAATCAAAGTGGAAGCTGGTAGAAGAGTTTGAGAAGTTTATTTCTCGTGAGGACTGAACAACGTAAAGTTTTGGGCTCATAATCGTAGTCTGAAAATGAAGAAGATAAACTGAAGAAGAGAGTTTGATGGATCTATAGATCAGTCAATGAAATAGAAAATATATAACGACTATGTACTGTACACGTTGTCATACAGATAAAAGATAACTGGTTAAGATTTTGACTGAAACAGACGATGTATCTTTACATGTGAATAGAAAAAAATTAATTCCAGCTTGTTTATCGTTAAAACCTCTTGCAGTCATTTCACTATTGATGGATCTCATAAGTAGCGATTAGGCAAAGATGTTTTTGCACGCAAATAGAGAGAAATGGGAAGCTGATATTATCTACATAGCATTAAAAACGTTATTATTTTATTAATTTTTTTCGTCTCTTTAACATTGTTTGAGTTTATCGGCCTTACAGTTGGTTTGATGTGATACTGACACTAGAAATGATTGGCGGAGAGATAAAATAAATGTCTTCAAATAATTTTCTTCGTCTTATCTAAAAAAAAAAAAAAATTCTCTGCCGATTTTTCTATCTGAGGTTTTATGTATTTCTTTTTAGCTTTCAAAATTGATTTTCGCTTGTAAACAGAAATACTAATAAATCAGGCGAATGCTGATATTAATGATAATAATAAGTTACCGATCAATACAACTACTAACAATAATAATAACAATAATAATAATAATAATAATAATAATAATAATAATAATATATCCAGATCAATAATAATAATGATAATAAAATTGATTTCCTGCATTTGCCAGAATGGCGACGGATGAGAGGATATTGAAACAGTGGTGATTTACACAGAGATGATTGTGAAAGAAAATCGGACGTGATAAATGAATTCTACGAAATACATGAAATGAAACGTCTCGATATATGAGAAACCTTCTTTTCGAAGGAATTTTTAATAACAAGTCTTCTGTTGCATCCACAATCTTCATGCGAAGGCGGACGCTATCAAAGGCTTCCTTTTTCCAGAAATGCCAAGTACGAGCAAGGAACTTCATACATTATTTACATTATTTACATTTGACGGACATTTGTCCTCATCTTGTTTGTTGTTAACACGTTTCGGCAGATATACCCTCCAGCTTTCATCATCAGGTGACTTGGGGAAATTTCGAACCTGGGTTCGCATTCCTAAGGTATTTTTCGCTGTTACTATTATTATTATTATTATTAATATTATTATTATTATTAATGTTTGTGTTGTTGTTGTTGTTGTTGTTGTTGTTGTTGTTGTTGTTGTTCTTCTTCTTCTTCTTCTTCTTCTTCTTCTTCTTCTTCTTCTTCTTCTTCTTCTTCTTCTTCTTCTCCTTCTTCTTCATCTTCTTCTTCTTCTTCTTCTTCTTCTTCTTCTTCTTCTTCTTCTTCTTCTTATTATTATTATTATTATTATTATGATTATTATTATTATTATTCAGGTCACTGCTTGGAATCGATTCCAAGCAGTGACCTGAATAATAATAATAATAATAATAATAATAATAATAATAATAATAATAATAATAATATTACAGATCTCAACCACCTGTACTTTGCATCCGCAAAAATCTCAAGAATTCTATGTGGTGAAAAGATTAGAAAACGACAACACTTCCACAAAAAGCCTTCTTGGCAAGAGCGCATTCAACACCAAATTGAGCTACTTAGATCTGACATAGAATGTTTGAAAAACCTTAAATTTGATAAGAGTATCAGACCTACAAAGAACCAAAAACTGAAGAAAAAATATAATATGAAAACCATAGTTGACATTGATGCCACCATAGAAACCATCAAGCAAAAGGTATGTGCTAAAGCTGCCCGCATAGCAAGGTATGAAAAGCGTGTTAGATTCTTCAGAGAAAATAACATGTTCAAAAATAGCCCCGAAAATTTCTACAGGAAGATAGGGAAAACACCAGTAACAATAAAGTCTGTCCCATCAAAAGAAGAAGTGCAGGAATTTTGGAATAAAATCTGGGCAGAAGATAAAACACACAATGAAAAGGCCCCTTGGATTGATAGAATATCTACAGACTTAGACTCCTTAGAAGAGCAAAAGTGGGAGGGGGTCAAGGTAGAAGATATAAGATCTGATTTCAGGAGGTCAAGCAAATGGAAGTCTCCAGGAAAGGATAAAATTCCTAACTTCTGGTTGAATGCCTTCCCAGAGAGCCATGGACTGCAAACAAAACATTACAACGATGTTTTACAAAATCCTAGATTGATGCCCTCTTGGCTAGTTAATGGTTTAACATTCCTGCTTCCAAAAAATGAGGAAACACACGAACCAAAAAATTATCGACCCATAACCTGCTTAACAACAATATATAAGACGCAACATCCGTCCTAACTGAGTATACCTATAGTTTTTTAATAGAAAGTAGTATATTCCCTAATGAGCAAAAGGGATGTAAACGTGGATCTTATGGTTGTAAAGATCAGCTACTCATCAATAAGATGATCTTAGAAGATTGTCACAAACGACACAAAAACTTGTCAATAGCCTGGATATACTATAAAAAGGCCTTTGATAGCCTACCACATAGCTGGATTAGGAAATGTCTGGAAATGTATAAAATAGCCCCTACTCTGCGAAACTTTTTATCTGTAAGCATGAGATCATGGAGAAACACACTGACGTTGAACAATGACAATGAATCGCTAAATGCTGGAGATGTAAGAATTTCATGTGGCATTTTCCAGGGTGACTCACTATCACCACTCCTATTCTGCCTAGCCTTAATACCTCTCTCAAAATTTCTCAATGATGCACAGTATGGTTATAAAATATTTGATAAAAATATAAATCATCTCATTTACATGGATGATTTAAAGCTTTTTGCAGAGAATGACAAACAACTCAAAGGCCTACTAGCAAGTGTTAAAGAATTCAGTGATGACATCAGGATGCAATTTGACCTTGCTAAATGTGCAAAAGCTACCTTTATCAAAGGAAAAATGACAAAAAAACATCTAATGTGACACTAGAACAGCAAAATGTCATAAAAGAGTTAGAACAAGCGGAGAGCTACAAATACCTAGGGGTAATTGAAGGGGACAATATCAAGCATTCAGTGATGAGGGGAAAGGATCAGAAGAGAATGTTATCGCAGGGTGAGAGCAATACTGAAGACAGAGCTAAA
>NC_142930.1:119722648-119725148 GCF_046866305.1 Octopus bimaculoides | reverse complement strand
CTGGATGCCAGAGGGTAGAATGAGATGGACGTAGTGCATTGTGCCTTGCTTCAATATAGCTTTTAGTTGCTTCATCATTTCATGGATCACCATACCACACGCGGTGTGTCTCTTCGTGTTTTATTTATATTTTCCTTTTCGTTTAATTTTACCATATTATTAAGTTTAAATAAGCATATTCATATATATATATATATATATATATATATATATATATATATATATATATATATGAAAAAAGGGTTTGAAAATGCACTTATTTTAAAGATATTTATTCACTTAACTGGTTTCACTTTTTTAGAAAAAGATTATCAAAAGTCTTTGAGAATAATAGAAAATGTTAAAAATCAGTTTGAGACAGTCCACCGCCAACAATTGAGGGATCCCACCACAAGACAGATACCACTCAGAGGGCACTTAGATCTCTGTGCACAAAACAAGTCCCCCAAATTCCTAGTTTTTCCATTATACCAATGCTCAGACAACACTACTGATCAAACACGAATAAATAGGGAAAATAATCTTATTCAAAAATACAGACCACAGCTCAACATACTCTAACATAAGCCCCCTCCCCAGGTGCACGCCCCAAACAAAGACACACAGATACGCAAAATCACACACACAAATACAATGCAAACCTCCGACACGAACACACTTACACACATATACACACACACAATCACAATATCTCCACACTAGAGCAAAAACCCACATACATTTCAAGAAAAAACACATGCATATATACACTTACAATACAATTGTAGCAACCACAACCAACACCCATACACACATACGTAAACAGGTACATGCACACACCTACACACCACTCCAGCAACCACAAATCATATTCACACACGCATATTTGCATACATATGTACACACACACACGAACACCATACGCCCGTTCCCCAGTAAAAATGTCACACACACACTCAAAAGAAAAACACACACAATACAATCCCAACAATCACAACAAACACTCACAAGCACACATGCACAGAAGCATGCACACACAATGACACACCTCCCCGACAAATACAAGCCACATAGGCGCACTCACACAAACACACCCACACGTATACACACACATACTGCACTAACAATACAAACAAAACTAATCACTCACAATTACAGCGCACACACACATGTACACATATACACCAGGAAACTACATAAACCATACCCACATACACACATACACACACATACAAACGCATACCCAGTACCAACATACACGGAACACACATGCACACACATGCACACACATACACATCACCTGGATAAACCCAACGTACAAGGACATCTGATAAATACAACACACACATACATGCTTTCACACATGCACCCTAATGCACACACATACCGTTGCTCCCTCACACACACACGCACCACAATGACAATTCAAACACAAACATACTTAGAGACACACACAAACTCACGTACACACACATAACACCCCCACCAACACACAACACACCTAGACATACGCACACATACAGACATACACATACATATGAACCATCCCACACACATACGGTTGCCTACACACACACACACCACAAGGGTATTTAAAACAACACACTCACTCAGGCAGAGAGACACACACACACTCCCACACTCCCACAAAACACTCCCACGCACACACACAGATGCACACATACATGCACACACATACGCACACGTACGTACACACCCTCACACATACATCCGGTTGCTCCCACACACACACACCCCAAGGACGATTAAAACAACACATACATACTCAGACAAAGAGATATACGCACACTCTCACGTACACACACCTGACATCCCCACAGACACAAAAAACACACAAACACACATACACACGCACTCATGAACGCACACACGCACACACACGAACAAACACATACACACACATGCGCACACACAACACCGTAATAAATACCAATCACACACATACACACACAAACGTGCACACATATACACACACCATCTTACCATAGATAAAACACACACATACTCATATACACATTCCACAATAAACTCTGGGACCAATAAAAACGGCACACACACCCACACACACGGACACAAACACACATATATATACACACACACATAGAGATGTGCATAAAACCAGTTCCAAAAACCAGTGAACCATGACAGACTAGCTCACAGACCAACCAAAAATCAAAAACTCCCTTTTAACTCTTCCTTCCTCCCACCCCAGCTAGCCAGTCATATTGTCTCTTAAGACAGCAAACATTCCCTCAATACACACAAGAGAAAAATGCTAGGTCAGTTCCTCCTCAACTTTTTACGAACTCTTAAATATATTTCCTGGGTATATATATACATATTTTACCAAATCCTTTTTGTTAAAACAATGTTGTAAACTGTTTCAAACATATTCTTATTATTATCAAAAAATGTATATATGTATTTTGATACTTAAACTGTTTCTAACATTTTCTATTATTATCAAAGAATATGTATATGTATTTTTCCATATATGTAT
>NC_142930.1:119712648-119717648 GCF_046866305.1 Octopus bimaculoides | reverse complement strand
GGTGTCGATGTAATCGGCTTCATCCCTTTGTTTGTCCTCTCTATGTTTAGGCCCCTGTGGGCAATAAAGAAACAAATATATTTAACCTTTCAATAGTTATTCACAGCTTATTCGCCTGCGTCTTATTACACAGAAGCACAAACACACCCACCCATATACACAAACACAATTTTTCTCTTCATCAGACTGCAGTCATGTTTGGCAACCAGCTTGACCTATGAATCGAATCCCGTACGTATGATATTTTTTTTCAAACCTGATACTAATTATATTGGTTTCTTTGACGAAACGCTAACGTATGGGGACGTAAACAAAACAACGCCAGTTGTCAAGAGGTGGTGGAAGAGAAACACAAACACACGCATCGGTATATGTGTTTATATATATATATATATATATATATATATATATATATATATATATATATATATATATACAGGGTGTCCACAACGTCTGGGTACATGGGGATTAACACATACTTCAATAAATTATTATTTCTTATATTTTATTATGTTATGATTTTATTTACTCCATGTACCCAGACCTTGTGGACTCTCTCTCTCTCTCTCTCTCTCTCTCTCTATATATATATATATATATATATATATATATATATATATATACATATATGACGGGCCGCTCACAAACGTTTGGTCACTCCGAAGCCTTAAAAGAAAGCATTTGGTCAAGGTTACATGCCGTGGGACTGAACCCGGAACAATGTGGTTGGGAAGCAAGCTTCTTATCCCTCCGCCATTCCTGCGCTTACACGTATATATTATCCCCCCCATACATATATATCTTTACACAATACATGCACACAGCACACACGCACACATGTATATTCTCTCACAAACCGTTCTTACATACGCACGCGCAATTGCGTATTCCAATAAACACAACATATGTATTTAAGTGATACTGTTAATTTCCTGTGCTCAGAGCATGTCGAACAATGGTCTTAACACCTCTGTTGTCGGAGCACTATAATCAGACACTGCCCGCTATGTGGGAAATGTCTGATCATTGTGCTAGGACACCACACGTGTTAAAACCTTCGTTCGGCATTTGCTCGGCACATGAAACTAATAGTAATACATAAATACATATTTTGTGTTTATTACTTAATATGAATCTCTTAAGAGATGGAGTACTTATCTTATTGATCTTACTAACTCTACATTATATATATATAATGGAGATAAGAAAAATAAAGTTTAGAAAATCATTACTGACCAGTAACAGTTGTACCTATACAGACTATTTTTAACGCCACGTAGCAGTTCCATCTGAAAAGTTTCGTAATGTTTGCAGATTTAAATATTTTTCTTCGGGCTGTCATCAAAGGTGCGACCTTACAAGCAGCAACTTTTACAAACACCACTTCGCACACACAAAACGCCCCTCACACACACATGTATATATATATATATATATATATATATATATATATATATATATGTCATGATGAATAATGGCATAATTGAACAGTAGTAATTAGGTCAGGTATTCTTAGTTTCGGGAAAATCTTTTGCCTACAGGAAGGATTCTCATTCTAGTGTATCCAGAAGCTTTAATTGTGATCCCTAAGCATTATTCTTCAGTTCAATATATTTCCCAATGAAAGAGGTGTGTGTGTGTGTGTGTGTGTGTGTGTGTGTGTGTGTGTGTGTGTGCGTGTGTGTGTGTGTGTGCGTGCGTGCGTGTGCGCATGCATGTGTGTTTGCTTGTGAGTGTAAAAGAGCGCGAGGAAGAGAGAAAATTTGTGCTGTGGAAAGTGAAATTCTTTATTTGAAATAGTGCTCCCCTGAGTGAAAGAAGTGTTTTACGTAAGACTTTTAAATTCTGTTCCCAAATTCTTATTGCATTCGTAACAATATTGACAGTGAAACCCGTGCCACACAGACAGACATTTCATTCTTCAAAACTTCATCTCATCTACAATGCATTGCTTCATTTGCACAAGAGAATGCACTTCATTTCTTGGTAAAGCTTATGATGTCTACTTGCTGATAAATTATGTATAGATCTATGTGAAACCATGATTAGTATAATATGCTAAAAGTGTAAGATTCTGCTCTTTAGAAAATAGCTACAATGCATCGGCAGAATAGTTGCAGATATTAATACTATAATACATTTTTTTTTTCTGTAGGAAACCTTATTAAAATTAATGTAGTCCATGTGGAGGAGATCAAGGTGACTGTCAATTACGATTTTTCTCTCAGAAAGTCAGAGCAATATAATTATATATGTTCGCCATTTATTTTTTGCGTTATATTTTTTTTTTGTTCTGATAAGAAATTGTTTTAATCATATATAAAATATTCTGCTCAAAACTTATATAATCAACCAAAAATCGATACCAAATTTGTTATGCATATTATTCTATGCTCCAAATTACCACGGACATTCGACCATTTTAATGTGAGAATGTATACTTCCATTTCTGACTTACTCAGATAAATATGCACATATATTTCATCTTATAGTTTTCCCCATTTACTTCTAAGAGAAATCAAAGACTATCTCTGTTACATACAAGAATTAATTTAGTCATTTGTATACGTAATTAAACTGTTATGTACATTGCTTTGGATACGAGTATTACTGTATCCAGTGGTTAGTTTTTGTAATTGCATTGTTTCAGTTTCCCCCTCAACACTAGTGGCTACTTCATCTGTTCAATATTTTATCCTAAGCATTTATCGTAACAGATAATTATCTATTACTGCTGTTACTGTTCTGTCTTTATTGAGCGTTACAACATTTTTTACTATGTGGTTAAGATCTTTATTACTTTGTCCTTAGTTGACTAATAATACATATTTCATATTTTTCCTTTCACTTTTATTTTACGGCCACTTTTTACAGTTGTCGATTTAAAGTGTTAATGTTGTATATGCTGAATGATAAATTGCCGTTCTTTTACACATAGTTCCAAATCTTGAAAGGGTGGTAAAATTTATTTGTTGAAAGAAGTCTGCTTTCAAAAACCAATTTTTAAATCTCGATGCATACTAGTCAACCCACAAGCAGAAGTGGAATCTATGTTATTTTTCAGCCAAGGAAATTTGAAAAAAAGGCGTATGATGTGCTTTGGATTTAGACTCCAAAGATTGGTAATTTCATAGCTGCTATGCTGCCAAATTCACTACGCTTAAGACTAACTGTGCAACAAATGCAACTGCATCAGCTCGTAGTACAGGGATATCCATAGATGCCTAAGCGCAGTGGTCAATCTCGAGACGCACGGCGTGAGAGCAACGAACAGTTGAACAAAGATCTACAGAAGACCTGAAACATCACTTTGGAATTGACTAACACGCATCCAACCCATTCCAGCAAAATTGAATTGTAACTACGTTTTCTCGTTCCAATTCTGCACTTAGTTCCTCAGAATAGCATTCCTTCTTCAGTTCTTTGTAGCATGCGACTCTCATAAAACTGACAAATCAACATTGGTATTTCGCGGTGCATAAATAATCGAGGAACTATCGCAGTACTAGCACATCGGGTATAAAACTTACTCGATTAGTTCCTAAATTTAACAATATCGTAGCCTAATGTACTTTTCTATTAATACTGCTTTTTCCAAACCTTGTTGATTTATTCTAATCGCACTCTCCACAACGCTTCGTTCAACATCGTCTTGCGGCGAGATCTACTGTCTGTGAGGTCACACTGAAATTGAATTGACATGTGTCAATGGGGGAGTTGTGATCAAGTAATAGCACTACTACTACTACTACTACTACTACTACTACTACTACTACTACTACTACTGCTGCTGCTGCTGCCACTGTTACTGCGGCTACTGCCGCTGATACAACTGCTACTAAGCAAAAATAATAATAACAATGAATAAATGCTATTGCAACAGAAGCCGAAGCAGCAGCAGTAGTAGTATTAGTGACATTAAGGAGGAGGAGGACGTAGTAGTAGTAGCAGTAGTAGTAGTAGTAGTAGTAGTAGTAGTAGTAGAAGAAGAAGAAGAAGAAGAAAAAGAAGAAGAAGAAGAAGAAGAACAACAACAACAACAGCAACAACAACAAGTTGATGGCGAAGATGACGGCGATGACGATGATTACGATGGAGGCGAAGAAGGATGAGAGGGAGGTGAAAATATACGAAGCTGAATATTTGAAACAATGGCTGAACCAAAACACTACGTCTTCATTTTAATGTTTAGACGTGCTCCATTTTTCAGTTCAACAATATTGTGGACAGCCAACATTTTACGATTCTCTTAGTTATTGGAAATAGGTAGGCGGTTCTCCCGGTGATTTCTCTGCTCTAAATAAGTGTTATTTTCCGATGAGTTCTTTACATATACATGTAATAAACAATGAATCTGAGTGCAATATAATTTTAAAAAACCACTTTAGAACTTAGTAGGTATTTGTATGTCATACAGCTGTGTATATCTTACCGTAGAAAACACTGGGAATTATAGATAATTAACGAGTAAGTTGTAATCCAATAGCTTCGTATGAACATATGTTAGTGAGAAAAGGGAATTAGTCTTAGAGTGCTAACACACTGAAATACACGTGAAATATGGAAAAGCGTTGCTAGACGCAATCAGCATTTACATCGTTTTAAATTACTTTACAAAACATCAGTTTGCTATTAGACAGATTACTTTTTGGACTTCTCGCAAATTTGAAAGAATCCCAAGTCAACAGAGATATTTTAGAATTTGACAAGCTCCTGTATGATACTCTAAATAGTTTCGAAAATTTAAATTAGATCGGTTGTGGAATGTTTGCTTCTTTTCTTTAAATATATTGTTTCCGAACGATTCAAGAAATGTTTCTGAATAGCATGTGTATTTCTTATTTTGAACAGGTAATCTTCATTTCATACCCTATTGATTTTCTGAAATCTCATATTTGCTCAGTTAACGTAGCCAGTTTAGAATCTGGATGACAACTAAATGAGATTGAAATAGTATCTGATTGGTATGGAAATAGTTTCTGAATTGTAAGTATATGTCT
>NC_142930.1:119705148-119707648 GCF_046866305.1 Octopus bimaculoides | reverse complement strand
AAATTACACTAATTCTTTCTATTTTAAACACAAGTTCTGGAATAACTGAAGAAAGGCTGATTCGACATCGACAGCATTTGAACGCAGAACGTAAATTTGGAAGAAGCGCCGCGTTAATAGTTCTGCCAGTTCACCGCCTATATTACATTAATATTTAGAAATATTGTATTTCTAAATCTCTCAGAGGGTTCTATGCAATACCAGCACGATAAAGTGATGCTGTGTTGCCAAATTAATGTGACAGTCCCTGGAAAGGGAAGAATGCTACTGCTATTTAGCCCCAAGAAACACTGCTTCAAGATGGCTATGTGACACAAGCGTTCTGTTTCCTTAAGTTTTCCAAACAGGGGAGATAAGCACCCCACCCAACAAAGCCAGTATCCAGAGACTAGTTTCAGAATAGTTGCTCTTCATCAGTCTGGGGCTACAGTCTGGCAACAAACCATCACTTTATATCAATATTGTTATTATAAATGTCATGAATGCGGCGAGCTGACAGAATCGTTAGCATGCCGGTTGAAATGCTTAGCGGTATTTCTTCCGTCTTTACGTTCTGATTTCAAATTCCGTCGACGTCGACTTTGCAATTCGTCCTTTCGGGGTCGATGAAACTAGTACCAGTCAGCTACTGGGGTCGATATAATCGACTATCTCCTCCCTGAAAAACTTCAGGTCATGTGCCTATAGTGGAAAAGATTATTATAAGTATCATGGCAGAATCGTTAGCACGCCTCGTGAAATTTTCAGCGGTACTTCGTATTCCGCCGTGTGTTATAATTACTGATGGCTATGAGGTATAATCTGCAAGATGCTCTTGTTAGAAAATCTAGTATCGGTTGTCTAACCGTATTTGTTCTGTCATCTAATTCGGTGGTGATTTTATAGAACGTGTGATCTGTGTGTTTTGTGTTATTTCACTTTGATGTGATATTTTCGGATATATATTGAAAGCAGAGCTCTTACTGCTTGCGTTGATGGTCCATTTAACTGAAAGTGGTTTTTGATATGGGTGGAGCGGACCCGCGATATATTCGAATTTGTGCAACATTGTTACCACTGTAATGTGAGTGCGATTCTTTGTGTGTATATATATATATATCACTTATTTCATTATCATGCGACACCTCCAACGTACTGAAGACCCAACTCAGGGTTGTTCAAATGTTCATAGTTCTGCCTTCAATATATTTTTCCACGCTATTTGTAAAAGTCTAACCCAACTTATGGGAGAAATTTCTTACTATGGATGTGTATCATTTATTACCATTTGTATAATTGTGCTATGACTCATGGGAGTCTTCTAGTGTTTTAGAGAAGCAGAAGGAAGCATAAATTATTACCTTCTTATTTTGATCTCTGTCACCCAGTTGCCGTGTACAAAATTCTTGTCTAGAATTGTACAGTCATTTTGTGCCAGATTTATATAGTAATAAATGGGGTTAGCTTTAATATATTTCCCGGATTACTGACTCCATAATATTGTTACTCACCAATCCATTACGACTGAATCTCGTGATATAGCATTCAGTGTAAATACTCTGACGTCATTTATAGCGTTCTTGTTACAGATATGAGATATTTTCATTTTACACTTTTCCAAATATCGTTTCCATTGTAGTTTTGACACATTTCACACATAATTTTCTTCCACTATTGATAAGTTTTTGTAGGAAACAAAGACTTATCTTTCCTCTCTGGTGTTTGAAAACCTCTTTGGTCTGAATGATCAGACTGCTTTGTTTTGTTGTCTCACTTTAAAAAAAAAAATTAATGTAAATTGAAATTCCCCTGGTAGACTGCTGTACAATAGCGGTAATGATCTCCAGCTAGAAACTTACAGTGCATATATTTATAGGTCATCCATGATGAGGAGACAGTGGAATAAACTGTTCTTTTCTCCTACGTAATATTACCAATAGTTTCGAGTGTTGTCACTTTTCCCTGTTCCCAAAGCTGAAACCAGATATTTAAGTCCTACGTACAGACAGGTTTTTAAATATTTTCTATTGATGTCAGATATACGTTTCTTTAATGGATATCTTATGAACCTTTGCTTTTAAGAGTACAAGATTTTCTTTCAATTACGTGGCTTTCAAATTCATATATATGAGTGCGCATATGTGTGTTACTGTGCGTTTCTGATCCATTATGTGTGGTAGCTATTTCTATCCGTTTGAGCGTCCAGGTAATTTCACTTGGGATTTATATTTAAATATACTGCAGGAAATATTCATACCAATTTTGCTACATTCCATCATTGGAATTAATTCATTTGCTTAGATCATATGAAACCTGATTTATACTGCCATTTACTCTGAACATTAAACCCCAGAGCGTCAAATAATTGTGAGACTATATATATTAATGTATGAATGTTTATATCCCTTTGTCCGGCGCTCTAAATTTCAATCGTTATATCGGTCTATCTGAAAATATATTCCCAACGTAATTTTCTTCATATTATATCAAATATTGAACATCATGCGCACACGATATTTCT
>NC_142930.1:119697648-119700148 GCF_046866305.1 Octopus bimaculoides | reverse complement strand
GATTTCCATTTATGATACAAATTATTTGCATTAATATCTTATCTTGACGTTGTAATGAAGACTACAAGATCAACCATAACAAGCACACACTGAGTGTACGTAATGTGCCTAAGTACATAGGAAGACGGGAAAATAACCACCGCCACATTAGTTGTGCTTCTTAGTAACCCACAAGCAGGGGAGTAACTGTCATATCTGTTCTGTTTGAGTATATCAACGAAAGCGCCCAAGTAGTATTTGTACGATATTCTATTTAGATATGGTGTTCCTAACAGCATATTATCAACTTTTCTCTTCCTTCTTTTCAAGGTCTCTATGGATTTAAAGTAGATTTTACACTTAAACGTATCTGCATTAGTGAACACATAAACCCAAAACCCTTGATTAATTTCCCATACATCTAACACAAAAGAATAAATGCCAAAGTCAAGACACATTTACCTTTCTGACAGCGTTTTGCGTTTCAAACTTCTAAATCATTACGCGCACTATAATCTAATTAGGTTGCTTTTCCCCTTTTTCTTTTGTGCACGCTATTTGTGCGCTTGCGCATATCATCCAACTCATTATTATTATTTTCAGGTTTATTTAATTCACTTTACTTTTTCTTTCTTCTCAGAAATAATTTCTAATTTCTCACATTGCATTATTGCTTAACTTCTAGTTTTTAACTTAAGTTCCAGCGAGTGTGTATATGAACGTATCTGTCATTGTCAAACGTTTGTTTTCTGTGAATTTATATATGTATGTATGTATGTATGTATGTATGTATGCATGAATGCATGAATGCATTTATGTATGTGTGTATGTATGTATGTATGCATGTATGTGTGTGTATGAAAGTATGAGCTTTCAATTTACTTGGCTATCTCATGAAGTGAGGGTACTAATGTTTAGTTGTATTATTTTGTTTAATTTCAGCTTAACTAAGCTATAGTTTTTTTTCCTTGCAATCTTATGAATATTCTTCTGTCAATGTGTGTATGTGCAAGGACGTCGAATGTAAGTATATGTAAATATATATATATATGAATATATAAATGTGTGTATATATATATGCTTATATATATATATTTATATACACCTGTTTATGTAAATATTTGCATGTATATACTTATACATATGTGTGTCTATATATATATATATATACATACATACATATATATATATATATATATATATATATATATATATATATATATATATATATATATATATATATATATATACATATACATATATATATATATATATATATATATATATATACACATACATACACACACATGTATATATATACGTATACATACACATACATGTATATATATACACATACATACATATACATGTATATCCATACACACACAGACATACACATATATACATATTTATATGCACACAAGTAACTTCTTATATGCATACACACTAGAAAAATATCTACACACACACAGACACACACATACACACATTTTATATTATTGCGGTTTTAAAATGTGTTTAAATTTGTTTATATGTTTGTTTAATATATTATATATGTCTTCCCTGATTATATTAGGTTTCCACGTAGGCACGTAGAGAATGTTTTTCTTAACTAGACATCATCTTGAATGTAATTACAGAACAATAACTTTCATATACATACCAAAAACCATACAAAAGATAAAGCTCTAGTTAGAACTGGAGACAATATAGTTCTTTTTAACACCTTTCTAGACTTAGTTAAATTTTTCTCGTTATTTCGACAAGTTCAGAAGTGTATGAAAGACTAGCAACAACACAAATGAAGCTTACAAAACCAACCGACAGCAATGGAGTCAACAACAAAGAAGAAACTGCTATACGAATAACAATTATTTTACAAGTGCAAGCGATAACGTTAATATTCGTGTTGCTGCTGTTGCGACTACAACTACTACGAATGCCGTATGTATGTACGTATGTATGTATGTATGTATGTATGTATGTATGCATGTATGTATGTATGCATGTGTGTACGTATGTATGTATGCATGTATGTATGTATGTATGTATGAGTGTGTATGTATGTATGTTTGTATGTAGGTATGTACGTATGTATGCGTTACTGAATGAATGTATGTATATGCGTGCGAACGGTCTTTTTTTATACGATGCAGTATTTCACAATCGTGTAAATAATAACTATCGTGTTTTTGGTGATCACGGTGCAATGACTGAGGAAAATATTATAATAAAGGAGCATATAAGCCCACGACATAAAAAAAGAAGGGTTTCTTATACGCGTGGGACTCGAAACCATATCCTCTTGTTAACGCGACTAAGTTTGTTACCTTCACATCAATGAATTCGCCTTCTTTTCGTCAGTCATTGCACGGTGATCACCATAAGCTCTAAGCTTATATAAAGTTACCATTATATATATATATATATATATATATATATATATATATATATATATATATATATGCATACATACATATGAGTGTGTGCATGTGTGTATATATGTATATATATTCACGTT
>NC_142930.1:119667648-119692648 GCF_046866305.1 Octopus bimaculoides | reverse complement strand
TATATATATATATATATATATATATATATATATATATTAACCATGCAAAGAATATAGGCATTTAAGCACAGCGTGAAACAAAACCAAACATCATATGACATCTCAATATACTACCTTATATATTAACTCACAACCCTACAAACAATGAAGCATATAACACTATTGTACAAAATCTACCGATGCTTGCAACGAATCCAAAAATGAACAACATTCTAAAAACAAATTCGTCAAATATAAAAAGTTGCCCAAATCACTGAAAAGACGTCTAACAAATGCCAAGCTTTACACAACAACCACCAAACCAATGTGGACGTCCGAATTGTGGGATATTCCCCAACCTATTGGAAGGTTCAGAATTCCAATTCAAACAAGGAGAGGGGATCACAATTAAGAACAACTTCACTTGTGCACTCGAGAATTTAATTTATGCTATAACTTGCTCAGGTTGTGGACACAGCTATATAGGGCAGGCAAGTAAGTCACTTAGTCGGAGAACCATACTTCATAACGAACAGATCCATTTCCCAAAGTACAGATAGATGCTTTTGAGCGAACAAATACAGAGACGTAAAGGGAATCTTCAACCAAATTTCACAGTTTTCTGTCTGCTAATGCAAAGTAAAAATGTCTGTACATGAACGCTTAAATAAAGAAAATTTATTTATAAAAAATACAGAACACGCCTAAATGTGAACGCATAACCAACTTTGGTCTCAATATATATTTTGATTCATGATCACACAACCATAAATGTACATATTTAATCTGACTCATTTATTTTATGAGATTTGTATGTTTATTTGGCTCACCTCAAAAATGAGCAATTACCTTCCTTGTCGCAACTACCCTCCCTTAGAATTCTCTACTTATTGATTCATTCACAAACATTCATACAGGAACATGCGGACGTCTCGTGTATAGTTCTGCAATTTATATTGCCAAGACGATCATACTGAAGAGTTGCGGACAATTACGTAAGTAATTACGTAAGTGGTGTCAACGAAACCGGTCTATGATAAATCTTTATATTTTGTATTTTTTTCATTTGTCTTGCTTGTTTACGCTCTGGTGTTTACTTTTGTACTTGTTTCAGTCATTTGACTACGGCTATGCTGGAGCACCGCTTTTAGTTGAGCAAATCGACCCCAGGACTTTTCTGTGTAAGCCTAGTACTTATTCTATCAGTTCTTTTGCTGAACCGAGAAGTTCAAACTTGACAACACTTTTTTAGGGCAGCATTTTACTGATGCATTTTTAGATTACATCATGGCAAAAACCTGCCATCGTCCGGTAAATTTCAATCATATAGACAGGTAAAGTAGAAATAGATGGCCACATCACCATCTACGATCATTGAACGTGATAAAGTAGTTAATACTCCACTCAAAATACATACATTTGATGCAGAGAATATTATGAATATGGAAGATTCTTCCGTGTACCTAACTAGTAACCTGGCCCCACTGATAGCTGTCTATGAGAGATAAATGCAAAAAGTGCCCAAATCCCGCCAAAATATGTCAACCGTATCAAGAGCCTATACGTATCCGCTATTTTGTAAGCAGTTATCTATTCGCTCGCAATATGGATACGCTCAAACTCTATATGCGCATGAAGCAATGGCGGAAAATTACCTGATAAAGTATGCATATGGAAATTACTTTGTATGCTGTAGTACATTTTAGAAGAGTTTGCAGAGATTGTATTAGAACAAAACAGTACCTTAAGTGTTATGATAAAGTTATCCACTTGTGGAATAGTTAATACATTTAGCAACATCTTCAGATGAACGTGTATCAGCATTAATGTTGTGAAGTAAACAGGCAAAATTATCAGATCCAGTCATTGCTAAATCCTACCGCTTTCATAGTTACAATTTAGTTAAATATTGTAAGATATATACCAAAACCTACGTCTGAATTTCAAACTAACAAATATAATATACCTGATAAGTTGCCAGGAAAATGATGAGATAACCTCTCTGAAAATCTCATGGAAACCGCACATCGAAAAGTAGGTGAAATATTTGGCCAACTATCAAACAACATTTACGATAAGAAGCTACCATATATATTTTACTAACACTCGTTCGATAAAGGCAATACTTCAGTAAATGTACATCGTGTGAAAAGTTTATATACCTATTCCTGTGGTTCGATGCTAAGCTGCGTAGCTGCATTAATTTGTAATCAAAAGTACATCATTAGTAACCGCACATTCGATTGAACACACGTAAAGTGTGTATATAGTTTTCGTTATTTATCAGTAGTGTTTTTCATTTACATCGTAGTAGTCATAGTCTAAGTTATATTTTAGGCAGTTATTATAAGCATTCTTTAAACGACTTGATGAATAATCGCCAAACAATATTACAAGCATTTTTAACAGTATCTCTTGATTTCAAAAGTATTTAAAATACATTCTTTAAGGAAGTTCATTGATAATAAATTTTAAACAAATGTCGCAAGCCGGACGGAAAACAAAGGATAATCGAATCTAAAATAACAGTACAACCATAATCATAAATTTTAAAGAAAATGGTCATTCACATACATGATGGGGGCTGTTTAGTTTTCATAATATATTAGTGACCGAAATCCCACATCATCCTCTGAATGGGAGACCGGGGCGTTGTAGGTTTTGAAGGCAGTGATCGTGTCCACTGCATCAACCTCAGTACATGCCTTGAAAATTATTTTATCGACCCAAGATGAGTGAAAGGTGATGTTGACTTCCGTGGGATTTGTACACAGAACGTCAACAGCAAAAAATTACGTTTACCGTTTTCGTCTGACTTGTTAAAATCTCTGCCAGTTCTCAGTCTTTTTCAAACACAGTTACTAATAATATATTTAAAACGATGTAGTCTAAAATTTCAAAAGAAAATGAAGAAATAAAATAAAGAAAACAAAGAATACATGAGTCTAAAATCAACCAACTGAACTATAATCATAAATACAGTTCTATATTTAAGAGATGAGGAATTATGTACGTTATTTACATTTGACTGACATGTGTCCTCATCTTATTTGTTGTTAACACAACGTTTCGGCTGATATACCTGATGAAAGCTGGCGGGTATATCAGCCGAAACGTTGTGCTAATAACAAACAAGATGAAGACAAATATCCGTCAAATGTAAATAATATAAATAATGTACATAATCATAAATTTCTGATGGCGTTCAATCACACAGAATTACAAATAAAAATATATATAATCTATTACTCTTTTACTTGTTACAGTCATTTGACTGCGTCCATGCTGCAGTACCGCCTTTAGTCGGGGCAATCGACTCCAGGACTTATTCTTTGTAAGCCTGGTACTTATTCTATCGGTCTCTAAGTTGCGGGGACGTAAACACACTAGCATCGGTTGTCCAGTGATGTTGGAGGGGGGAGACAAACACAGACACACAAACACACATGCTCGCGTGTGTGTAAGTATTTGTGTCTGTAAAATTTCACGAAGAAAACCCAAATTTGTGACAAAGAGAAAAAAACTAAAAATATAACGAACAACATGTCTAAAAATAGTGGAAGTAAAAGGCGAATAAAGCAAAACAAAAAAGTGTACGATGAATCTAAAACCATCAAAGGAAGAAACAAGGGAATGTCTGGCATTTTGGCATTACCATTTAAGAAAGGTAGAATAAATATGGAAAAAGAGACAGAGAATGTCCGATACTACAAACATTGTATCGTTGCTATCGTGTATTTTCTCTATATCGTGTATGTCACTAAGTTTTGATTTTGACTAATTTTCTTACCCCTCATCCGATGAGCAATGAGCATTAACATGAACGACGTTTCAGGAGAGATGTGATAGCGAAATTGACAATGCTTTTAATATTCTGAACTCAAACGCAGCATGTGATCAACTTCTAGCTACAAAACAAATTGCAAAATGTTAAAATAAAAAAAAAACGAGACAATCAGCAAAATCTCAGCATGGTATCAGCATAAACATATTGCTCGCGTCATTTCTAGTTGCCCAGTCCTTCTACAGATAAGTTACATCCTCTTAGAGCGGGACTATGTTTAATGGATTATTTGGTACCAGTCGATGTGAAGGTCAAGAAGTTATGTAAACATGTATATATAGCTCACATGAAGAGGTTGAAAACAGATTGTAAGAATTTTAATTATTTATAGCTTACTGGTAATTATTACATAGCAAATACATTTTCAATTAATATACAACTTAACTTGAAAATGCTGCTCATATCAGAAATGGAAGAATCAAACAACAACGAATGTACTATATATATTCATATATTGATGAAGTATATAGGAATCGTAGACAAAGAAAAAAAGAAGAAAAGCCGTTGTCCATTAGAGATGTATGGAGAATTCTTTTGCGTGACTTAAATAAAAGATCAACTGGTATTAAGCTAATGCAACGCGTGATTCAGTAGCAGTGTTTTTATAGAGGTTAATTTTATACAAAAACGGCCAATCTGCGGTTGATGACAATCAAAATGAAAACGAATAAAGAGAAAACGTTTTACTAATGGAAGTTAGAGAAAACGTTTCACTATTGGCAAGTTACAACGCTATTTCTCATATATACGTGCACTACAAAAGAGGTGTAAGAAATATGAAGAAAACGAAACGGGGAGATGGTGTGTACGTAGGCGCAGCCATTGTTGTGTGGTAAGTAGTTTGATTCTTAATCACATGATTCTGGTTTCAGTCCCACTGTGTAGTAACTTCGGCGAGTGTTTGATACGATAGCCTCCGGCCGACCAGGTCCTCCGGCCGACCAGGGCCTCCGGCCGACCAGGGCCTCCTGAGTGGATTTAGTAGACAGAAAACTGAAAGAAGCCCGTCGTACACACACACACACACACACACACACACACACACACACACACACATATATATATATATATATATATATATATATATATATATTATTTAGTTTAAAAGAATTCCAACACTGTCTGTTTTTTTATGTTTTATTTATATTCCTGCAGAACCAATGTGGGGTATAGAATATGGAATATACAATATATAATATAATATACAATATATAATATAAAATAAAATAAAATAAAAATGGATGGCACCATGAAAGAAAGTATTGAATGTAGATGAAATATTGAGTGTTCAATATAAAGGATCAAATATATAAATATATAAATATATATATAAATATATAAAGGTGACTCGAGTTTCAGGGCTATTTCCCTTCGTCATGGCCGGTATGACAGACTTTAACAGACTGTAATTAGTCGGCTGGTTTCTGTCTTTTATACCAATTCCTTTGGACGGCAGCAGTAGGTGTTTGGCCACTTTTAGAATTGATGTCAAATCTATTTTTAGAAATGATGATATTTTAATTTATTGTTTTGTGTGGGTTGTAGGGATAAGATTTTTAAACCCCAGTAGGTGTTTGGCTGTTCTTAGAAATGATGCCAAATCTATTTATAGAAATGATGATATCTGATAGATTTTTTGTGTTTTGGTTACAGGGATACGATTTTTAAACCCCAAGTAAGATGGATTTAATCATTGTTTGTTAAGAGTGGGTTTGAATTTCTTAATAAAGTCCTTTTCTTTGCATTTTCTTTTAATTTCATTCCGGTTGTAAAGTTTATGGAATGGAAATATAATAAAAGTTTGATGACCACATGTTGCTAGATGGTTACGCAGTGGTATTTGGCGGACTTCTGAGTTTTTAATCTGTTGTCGATGTACCCGTGAGCGTTCCGATAGTGCATTACCTGTCTGGCCAACGTACAATTCTTCGCAATTAGGGCATTTGATGCAGTAGATTAGATTTCTACTTTTGCAGCTTATGTTCGCATTGGTGAATATTTTCCCTGTTTTTGTGTTCATATATGGGCCGGTATGGATTGATCGGCATGTCCCGCATCGGCTATGATTGCATTTGGATACAGTGAATGTTTGATTTTTGTTGCTGAGGTCAAACCTTGCCTTTGTTAATAGTTTTTTCAAGTTTTTAGGTTGTCTCTTACTGAGAGTTATATTTTGATCTGTAATGATATTTCTCAATTCCTTACTTTGTGGAAGGATCGGTAAGTTCGCTGGATGTTGTGTCACTATAAATGGAATGATCTTTTCCTGTTTGTCTTTTCTTTGCGGTGTCCTCAGTTGTTGTATGGGCATTTTCGAAGCCCGCTGAATACCATTTTCTATGGGTATTTTTGCTTCAGCAGAAATTCTTTCAGTTCCATCAGGCGTTGATTTCTGGTCTCTATATCCTCTACAATAGTACATATTCTCCTGGCTAGGCAGTATGGTATGTTGCGTTTTGTATGGGGTGGATGGCATGATTTAAAGTTCAAGTATTGGTGTGTGTCTGTGTGTTTGTAATATATATCTGTGGTAATGGCGGTGTTCTTTTTAATTATATATATATATATAAATATATATATATATATATATATATATATATATATATATATATATATATACATACATATATATATATATATATATATATATATATATATATATATATATATATATATATATATATATATATATGTATATATATATGTGTGTGTGTGTGTGTGTGTGTGTGTGTGTGTGTGTGTGTGTGTGTGTGTGTGTATGTGTGTGTACATATTTGTGTCTGTGTTTCTCACCCAACCATCGCTTGAAACCGATGTCAGTATGTTTACGTCCCCGTAACATAGTGATTCGACAAAATGGTTATTTTTTCATATATACAATACTTTACTAGGTATTCATGTATATTATCCTTACATGTTTAATCTTAATCTTGCAATTCCTGCCCAGTGCCGCTTAATTTCCGTTTATGTTGAAATGGTTCATGTATTTTTGCCTTTTGTTTTATGTTTTAGTTACGTTATCAATTGCTAAAAATAGAATAGTTCGACGGTAATATATTCAGTGGAATGATTCAGCAAACGCATTATATATGGTCAGCCCACCCGAAGAGATGTAATGCACCGGCCTTGTTGGAATATTGTTAATAATAATTGATATGCTATGTTAAATTATATTTTTAAATAATGCTTCAGCAACGTTCTTGCTGGTAAATGAAAATAACAAACTGCGTTGCTCAATCCATTATCACATACAGAAACACACATGCGCACACACACACTCACACTCACACACACGCAAACACTCACACACACGCGAGCACTCACACACACACTCACGCGAGCACTCACACTTATACAAACGTAGGTAGTCACAATCATACAGACACAGACACATAAGTACACACAAACATAGACAAGCACATACATACACACACGTGTATATACACCCGCACATACCACGCAAACATTATGATAGCGACAGGAGCAATATTAATACCATAAACCAATCTTTGGGTCCAGCTTAACGTGGCTGTTGTGTTAGAATACCGAATTGCCTAGAGACGTCCAATTATATGGAGTTGTGATACATAATAACACACGTATCAACATCATGACAGCAAACAAAGGCAGAGACGTGGAAGTATCTACGCATGTATGTGTACGTGAATGTTGCATATACGCACAGATGTATCTATGTTCGTATTCATAAGCTATTTCTTTATTGCCCACAAGAGGCTAAACATAGAGGGGACAAACAAGGACACACAAAGAGATTAAGTCGATTACATCGGCCCCAGTGCGTAACTGGTACATAAGTTATCGACCCCGAATGGATGAAAGGCAAAGTCAACCTCGGAGGAATTTGAGCTCAGAACGTAACGGCAGAGGAAATACCCGCTAAGCATTTCGCCCGGCGTGCTAACGTTTCGGCCCGCTCGCTGCCTTAGTTCGTATGCATATCCATGTATACATGTATGTGTCTAAATGCCAGCACGTGCGAATATACATGTAGAATACATGCAAAGGATTTTGTAATCCATATTGCTAAAGTTATGAGGTCTGTTTGATAAGTATCCGAACTGTGGCAATAGTAATGAAGCTAAAGCGCAAAGAGTGAAGTCGCTTGGCGAAAATTGACCTGATCTGTGCTGTACATGTGCACTAAGTTTTAACGTTCTAACTCACTTCCGCTGTTTACAGCAGTGCTTGGTAGGAAGGTGTGTAGCGTGTGATCATCGCATTGCTCTCAACAAAGAAAGTTGTTATGGCGATACCTGCTCAGAGGATGTGCAGTTAGTTACGTTTCAGTTTAGTTCATTATCACTGAAGATTTGGGTATGAGACACGCGTCTGCCAAATTTGTGCCCGAGCTGCTTTCAGCTGGCCAGGAAGGCTCTGGGGTTTCAGTTGTACAAGATCATGATTGTGTCGAGAACGATGAAAACGTTTTGAAAACTTTGCGTGACCCAATGAGCAGATATCGTCAAGCCTTTTGCAAAATTTGATGGAGTTTCCTTGCTCAACTTCCTCTGTTATGATCAATGCCATGATCACACCTTCCTTCCATGCACTGTTGTAAGCGGCGAAAGTGAGCCAGAACGTCAAAAACGTAGTACGCATGCGCAGCAGATTACAAAATCAATCTGTGCCAAGCGGCTTCACACTACGTGCTTTAGCTGCGTTTCTATGGCAACAGACTTTCATTATAGCAACATACCACATATACATATTATTTTAAAACGCTAATAATCTAGTCGTTGTCTATACACATTGTAAACATAACATTAAACCAACTGTGGCTGGTGTAAATTGTTTCGAAACTAAAAAATCATTGGACAATAGATGTAGATAAAAATTCGAATCGTTTTTAAAACGATATTCAAATTCATTATATTAAAGTTTCATTTCTCACACGTAGGTAACTGAGTATGCGAATTTGCATATGTACGCCTTCGTATATCGTAATATATGCAATTAATACAAATACTGCACTTACAAGAAATACTACCTCCCACAAATTCTTATATCTTCATATATGCCAAAGGTGATATATATATATATATATATATACACACACACACACGCACGCACACACACACACACGCACACACACACACACACACACACACACACACACACACACACACACGTATATATATATATATATATATATATATATACACATATACAAATGTCACTAAATGTGACTAGGGTGTTATGGAAGACATCAGATCAGCTTGCATTGCAGAGATTTGAAGGGATTGCTATTAAAAGTCACAATAAAAGATTTCCTTTAGAGAGAAAAAGTAAAATAACAATAAAAATATACCAGAATTACAAAGAAAATATGCCTCCTATTAATGCTAGATTGATGGAAATAGGGTGTTACAGTGTCTGATTAATCCGTTCATGATAAATTACGATTGATATATTTAGTAAACGTCATAAGTGTCAGCTGCTTTCTCAAATATCTTAACAGTTAACGCTTGTGTGCTTTACACTCAAAGAAAACGAATGATAATATATCTAGCACGTTGTGTTTAATGCTTCCATTCCACTTCTTTCCTACTGTCTCTTTGGTGAAAGTTTTATCAGGATATTGATGTGGTTATTTGAAGATGCTATTGTCTACTCTCATCGAAACAAATCTGAGATCTAAAGTATCCCAGTTTTGATGATCGGGTCTTATTAGGGTTAACACTCGTTTTTGTTCTTCGTAAAGGCAGGTTAACTAGCAGGTTAACTAGCAAGTTAGTTTTTGTTTGTGGCAGATGTTCAGGTGCAATAAAGACTGCAAACAAACAGGAAACAACTTCTATCTCATTCCAGGGTGAAAAACTAGAGGTAGTCGATAGCTTCCGCTATCTGGGCGACCAAGTTAGTAGTGGGGGTGGGTGCGCTGAAAGTGTAGCTGCTAGAATAAGAATAGCCTGGGCAAAGTTTAGAGAGCTCTTACCCCTGCTGGCGACAAAGGGACTCTCACTCAGAGTAAAAGGCAGACTGTATGACGCATGCGTACGAACAACCATGCTACATGGCAGTGAAACATGGGCTGTAACTGCTGAGGACATACGTAAGCTCGCAAGGAATGAAGCCAGTATGCTCCGTTGGATGTGTAATGTCAATGTGAATACCCGTCAGAGTGTAAGTATCTTGAGAGAAAAGCTGAACATTAGAAGCATCAGTTGTGGCGTGCAAGAGAGACGATTGCGCTGGTATGGACATGTGGTGAGAATGGAGGAGGATAGCTGCGTGAAAAAGTGCCACACCCTAACAGTTGAGGGAACCCGTGGAAGAGGTAGGCCCAGGAAGACCTGGGCTGAGGTGGTGAGGCAAGACCTTCGTACATTGGGCCTCACCGAGGCGATGACTACGGACCGAGACCTTTGGAAATGGGCTGTGCGTGAGAAGACCCGGCAAGCCAAGTAAGATCGTTGCCAGTGCCCCTGGACTGGTTCTTGTGCGGTTGGCACATGAGATGCACCATTTTGAGCGTGGCCGTTGCCAGTACCGCCTGACTGGCTCCTGTAGGATTTTCGAGCGAGATCGTTGCCAGTGCCCCTGGACTGGCTTGTGCGGGTGGCACATAAAAGACACCATTTCGAGCGTGGCCGTTTTCGTGCGGGTGACACGTAAAAACACCCACTACACTCTCTGAGTGGTTGGCGTTAGGAAGGGCATCCAGCTGTAGAAACTCTGCCAAATCAGACTGGAGCCTGGTGTTGCCATCCGGTTTCACCAGTCCTCAGTCAAATCGTCCAACCCATGCTAGCATGGAAAGCGGACGTTAAACGATGATGATGATGATTCTCGCTACGCAGATTTCGTATTTGTATTTCCTCGGTCGTTCGGTCCCCACGTCATCTGAAGGAAATATATTCAACTACTGCTACTGGTTAACCAGTGCCTACTGAGTGTGTGTTTGGCGGGGGCAACAGTGCAAAAGTTTGCCGTTCTATCTATCTATCTATCTATCTATCTATCTATCTATCTATCTATATCTCTCTCTCTCTCTCTATATATATATATATATATATATATATATATATATATATATATATATATATATATATATATATATATAGAGAGAGAGAGAGAGAGAGAGAGAGAGAGAGAGAGAGAGATACAGGGCAGGGAATCGTCAATTAGTAATAAAATTAATAATTAAAAATTTTGCCGGGTAGCTCAGTATGGAAAAACCTTATCGGTAAAACCATTTATAATCATAAATATATAGGGATTAGCAGTAAACTGCTTCTCCAAGATACTGAGAATTCAGAAATAGCAGCCAAAGAACTACTGATTCCAAAACTACAAATTTTTCTCTGAATTGATAGCGATATTTATGTTACACACAGAACAAAAAACAGAAGAGAAGAGTAAAAAAACAACTTGCCTTTAGTTAATTTAGTACGACGTTTCACAGTTAAGAGCATGAAATACTCCATTCTGATCTTCAGCTAAATATTCTAATAAATTTGCTGTCTAAATAACTCACGTTAATTTTGAACATGCGACATCAAGACCACGTGAGGCAGACATTAAAAAATTTATCGGCCAGTGAGTTTAAAATCCCTCACCCTAATGAATTCAATTCAGTGTGTATCATAAATAGTCCCGCATAGAAAAAAGTCCCGTACGAACTTATTGCGGTTTAACTATTCACCTTACAGGTTTTACTAAAATATAGATACACAGGGCAGGGAATCGTCAATTAGTAATAAAATTAATAATTAACAATTTTGCCGGGTAGCTCAGTTTGAAAAAACCTTTTCGGTAAAATCATTTATAATCATAAATATATAGGGATTAGCAGTAAACTGCTTCTCCAACATACTTAGAATTCAGAAATAGCAGCCAAAGAACTACTGATTCCAAAACTACAAATTTTTCTCTAAATTGATAGCGATATTTAAGTTACACACAGAGGTTTCTATCTATCTATCTATCTATCTATCTATCTATCTATATATATATATATATATATATATATATATATATATATATATATATATATATATATATATATATATATATATATATACATAGATAGATAGATAGATAGATAGATAAAACTTACTTGGAAAAGGATGCGTGGCGTTCGATCATATAATAATATAAATAATATATAAATATATGCATATATCCATACATATATGTACATACATACATCTATATGTATACATACAAGCATATATGGGTACAATACATAAAAAAAAAAACGTTAAACACAATGAGAAACGAAAACATAAAAACGGAACCCTAGAAATCGAAATCTTTTCGAACAACGAAAAAAATAAACAGAGAAACAAGACATGCAACATAATGAAGATACCCCTTCTTCAGTTTCATCTAATCCGCGTTTCGAAGACAAGGACAATACGCGACTCCGTTGAAACAGTCCTTCCCGCAAAGCAAATTAAATAAAATTTGGGATTTTTTGCGGAGGGTGAAAGTGTTAACAAGAACAGGACAGTGAGGACAAGACAGTAAAAACAAACGGTGAGGGCTGTTGAGCCAAGACGATAGAAAAAAATATTATGAACGCTAGGTATACGAGCAATGAGGAGACAGGAAAGGCACGTCTTTTCTTTAGGGAGGAAGTGCACAGAAAGAACGATCCCCTTTCGTCACGTGTCAGCGACGAGAGAGTCAAGGAGGAAGAGTGAGAGAGAGAGAGAGAGAGAGAGAGAGAACGGTGAAAGGGGGAAAAGAACAGAAAGGAGGAAGAACAAGAGAGGGAGATAGACAGACAGAGAAGACATAGTAGAAGAGTGCGCATACATAGTAGAAGAGTCCATATATCTACAGGTGAATGTATTTTTGTATAGGTATATGCATGTGTGAGTATCGTCGACAACCACATAGGTAGAAGAGATTCAATGAAGCAGAGGATTCTAACTTGTCCCAGTTCGGGCATTCTTTGTAAGGTCTGTATGCTCTTTCTACCACAACCACTTAACAAAGTGTACACGTTGCGATTATTCCTTGCATGGAAACAGTGCTAAGCTGCTCTTAAATAATTGTATCTTACTCACAATAAAGTACACACTAACACACGCACGCGCAATAAGATTTGCAGGGCAATAAATGCAATGTTTTCTAATAGTAATCTTATTTTAAGCTGAATATGTATTCCATTGGCGCCTTTTACCATCTTTTCACATGGAATTGCTTATAATTCACGAGCTTGAGAAAAATACCATCTGTCACATTCCCTAAAAAATATCAAATATTTCGGAGATGTACTTGCATAGCAAGTAACCTGATCTGAGATCCTGTGCTGGAATGAAAACAGTTGCAGCGTGGAAGGTGTTTATAAGCCATTTCAAAACACACAAAAACCGTTATATTCACTTCAACATTTAAGTTTAATTTGCCAAAATATTTTCGTCGCTTTGAGACCACGACCTGTTTACAACCCAAGGAAGCGCGCGGCTCTGTAGCATTAATATGTAAGGTAGAAATAGTTATTGAACATATATACGTATACAACTTATGGTAAATTTTTGAACGAAACATGTATCTCTAATAAAATAATTTTCTGATACAAACAGGCATAATCACACAATCTTCCACTCACATCATACTAATTACACAAACTGACACCCATAAGGGTTTATAAAGAAAGTGTTTAACTCGGGAAGTATTAGAGTTAATTAAAATATCTTGCTCACTATATTGTACTTCTGGAAGACGCTTCCAGAAATCGCAGAAAGTAATGGGCCATCCCATAATGCATTTTTTAACACTTCTTTTCTTTTTCAAAATTAAGATATATAAAGTTCTTTTTTAATCTAAAATATACACTCCTTCATTTTCTACAATGCTCTTCCTTCTATCTGGTAGACTTGCAAGGACCTTCTTCAAACATTCATCTGCCCGTAACGAAAAATACTCTCCCGTACTATTCTGACTTCGTCTAGAGAATCTATATTTTTTCCATTCAAATGATGTTGAGGACTGTGGAATAAATGATAATCAGATAAGACAATGTCCGGCGAATATGGTGTGTGGTCATCGTTTCCTATTCAAACTACGCCAGTTTTTGGAATGTCATCCTCGGCTGTATGTGGCCGAGCATTATCCTGATGGAAGAACACCTTTCGTCTTGAAACCAAAGATGGTCGTTTTTCTTCTAGCACTGACTTGACTGACTGGTTGTGTGACTAAATCCGAGCTTTTCTCCTAGTTCCTCAACAGTTGCGATGGGATGGGTTTTTGCTCCACAGGACGTGCTCTGCATATCTTCCAGGATGATGCTCAACTTCTAGGCTCTAGTTTTCGTCTCGGAATTTCTGGAACCACAGTTGAGACTGACTTACGCTTAGTGTCCGATCCCCATATACTATATTAATATTCTTCGCCCTTTCCGTTGCGTTGCGTTGTTGGGTTTATTGAACTCATGAAGCAAGATACGCCGAATATGCTGCTTTGTCACTTCCATTATAGCAGCGTTACTCAACCGGTGTTCCCCGGAATCCTAGGGTTCCGCAAAAGGTTCCTAGGGGCTCCACGAGAAAAAGTAAGATAAGCTAATGTTAATTTCATGATCGTAATATTACTATACATACACAACATATTATTGGTTATTGTAATATTGTAATATTACAATATATATACCATTATATATACATATATATATATATATATATATATACATACATATACATACACACACACACACATATATATATATATATATATATATATATATATATATATATATATATATAGAGAGAGAGAGAGAGAGAGAGAGAGCGTATCATTAGACACCAAAACCTGTTGGCCTAAGGTATATGATATTTACTATTTGAACTACGAAGAAAAAATATGAGAAATATATGGTATATAATTTTTTTTCTGCAGGGTTTCCTTGAAACGTAATTTATTTTAAGGGTTACGCAAGGGTAAAACGGTTGAGAAACATTGCATTATAGCGATGAAATGATAACTGTTAAAATCCAACTGCAATCTTCAAAACTTGGACTAAGATTAAGGACAAGGTAAAATTACTACCTGGTTTTACAGTAAGTTGATGCAGATAGTTTATCCCGTCCCCCTCCGACTTTTAGTTCAAGCAATTTAAAAAACCCACATTATTTATGGGATGACCCAATATTGGGATGAGTGTTCGATGACAGAAGCGAAATTCTTGTACAGAATAAAAACTCATGCGCACCAACATATTTGTGGTAGAATTCAGAAACGCGAACCCAGAACATTGACTACTCACGCAGAAAGCTACAAACTTACAACCTCACACACAGCCTGCGAACCTAGAGAATACTTCTAAAATGTTTGAATTCTTTAGTCACATACAAGCACACACAGACCATCGCACACATGTGTATGTATGCATATATACATACATAACACCCATACACACACACACCCACACACACACACACACACACACACACACACACACACATATATATATATATATATGTATATATATATATATATATGTATATATATATATATATATATATATATATATATATATATATATATATATATATATATATATATATATATATATATACACACACACACACACATATATATATATATATATATATATATATATATATATATATATATATATATATATATATATATATATATATATATATATAGCAGTGTTTAATTATGCAGGATATTACAATATGTATCGTTAACATGCAAAATATTTTGAAATAAAAACCTTCAAGAATAAAGTATCAAGCTATCACTTTCAATATTGCATTTCCCTGAATGAGTAGTTCTAAGGCATCAGCTGTGTGGTTTTACAGTTTGCAGTGGCATTATACGCTTCATGTGCTCCTAATACAAACACGCATAACAAACACAGACATGGAACAAAAATAAAAGGAAAAAAGAAAATTGAAACTGCTTCTTAATGCAAATGAGGGAGAAAAGCAACAGATAAAGATAAATTGCTAAAGAAGTATGTCGCATCGGTGTAATAAATAAACAAAAGCTACGATAAGATTCTAACTACAAATGCTAAAAATGCAATGATTATTCTTGTTCGAAATTTTCTGAATAGTAAGATTTTGAAAGAATCCTATAAATGTTAATTAAGGCAAAGTGAAAATTGAAACTAAGATACCACTTTTAGAAGAAATTAACAAACAAAATAAAACAAGATTATTAAGTTGTAAAATTCAAAATTTAATTAGAAAAGTAGAAAACTATATATTTTACAGAGAGCAGCTCACAGACACACGCGCGTATGCATAAAAGGCCGATGCGTTCTCATCGCCTCATACACAAGTGTATGAACGTGCAAATACGTAAGGATGCATACACAATAGAGAATCCATATTGGAACGCGCTGTTCTGTGGACATCAGACTTCTACATACAAAAGTAACGCACATGTACACGCACACACACACACACACACATAATGAAAAAATTGTATATATATATATATATATATATATATATATATATATATATATATATATATATATATATATATACGTACATACATATATACATTCACTGACACATACGTATTATACAAAGAGAGAAAGAAAGCGAGAGAGAGAGAGACAACGAAATAAATATATATGTAAATGTTAGTGCATTCTTGAATGTGTAAGTTTATACATGTATGTGTGTGTGTGTGTATATGTGTATGGATCTGTGCATGTGTGTCCATCTGTGTGTATGCGTTCATGATTATTCGTGTGTTTTCATGTGTGTGTGTATGTGTGCGTGTGTTGCGAATCTTCTATTGCGTAATTAATTAATGAGTTAAAATTAAAATTAAAATCACACAAAAGCAAAACATATATAATGATAATTAAATCATGTTGAATAGCTTTACTCTACAACAGAATATGGAAACAAAAGCTGCTTGATAATATTTTTGTAATGAATAAGTTAATACTGTAATGAATAAGTTAATAATGAATAATGACTCTAAACATCGAGTTGTGAAACTATAGAGTCATAGTTCAGTCAAGAACTTTTATTATATATATCTCAAAAATATGTAAACTTACATATGTAAAAGTGAAAAAAATTGAAAAAAGCCAACCTGCAGGCCGTTATATTATAATGAAGTCTTCTGATGCTAAAGCCATATTACTCATAGGCAAAACATTTCGTGTATATATTTGCACAACCAAATACACGGAGACACACACACAAAGAGACGCACTCAATGTATGTATGCATGTATGTACGCATGTATGTATGTATGTATGTATGTATGTATGTATGTATGTACCAAACTATCTACTTATATACATGTGTGTGTCTGTGGGTGTATGTGTGTGTGTGTGTGTGTCAGCTGTGTGTCTGTGTGTATGTATATATGATGTATATATGTGCAAATATAAAATTATATTTGTCTGTTCGTTTATTCATGTGTGTGTGTGTACATTTGTGTATGTATGTGTGTGTATATATGTGTGTGTTCCAAACTATCTACATATATATATGTATATATCGATGTGTATGTATGGTGCATATATATGTACAGATAAATAATTATATATCTGTTTGTTTATACATGTGTGTGTATATGTGTGTGTCTCTCTCTCTCTCTCTCTATATATATATATATATATATATATATATACATGCAACCATATTTATATTTCTAGCAATTGTAATTACTATTTTGCATTCTTATGTCTAAATATTTGTAGCATTTTTTCGGTTGAACAGGAGAGATAGTGAGACCTTTGCTCCACAGGTTTTGAACGTGGGGCTCTGACTTTACATGTTCAACAATAAAATACCAACATTTGTTTCGGTCAAATTTCATTCCAATGTCAGCTGAAAATGTTAGGTCCTGTTGTATTTTTTGCATCGTTAATATTCGTAGTCCAAATCATCAGTTTATCCACAAAAAATTACGGATTACATTAATATCTCCAGCAGCTGCAGACCCTAGTATGTAACCATACAAGGGTCCTATTTTCTTACTTCAGATAGTAAAAATTTGTCCATAAATTATTTTTACGGCTTACTCCAACACAGGACTTTTTCTATTTTATTATATACATATACATACATGTATTCCAAAAATTTAACAAAAACACAACAATCGGAAATTCCGTAGCTTATTTCTCATTGGTCAACGTCGAAAAAAAACCCATGATAATTACGCACCTTTAACGACGATATTCTTCCCTTTTGGTAATGCCAGCAGCGAGAAATAACTGGGAATAGCTAAATAACGTACAAGACAATGACGATAAAAACACGACAAAGTAAGATAATTATACATATACCAGGGAAAATGGCCGTGTGTCAGCAAGGCGAGAAAAGTTTGGCGTATCGCAAGGAAAAATGAAAATGTCCTGTAGCACTGGAAACGGGAAGGAGACAAATTGAAAATCAGGACAGTTGAAAACAAACCGTGTAGACAAAAGTGTAGGAGTAGAGAGAAATATGAGTAACCGAGTCAACTGTCAGGCGAAAAAGAAATGACCTCGGTGTGATTTAAATTCATGGCGCAGGAGTAGCTATGTGGTAAGTAGCTTGCTTACTAACCACATGGTTCCAGGTACAGTCCCACTGCGTGGCAACTTGGGCAAGTCTCTTATACTATAGCCTCGGGCCGACCAAATCCTTGTGAGTGGATTTCGTAGACGGAAACTGAAAAAAGCCCATCGTATATACGTATATGTATATATATATATATATATATATATATATATATATATATATGTGTGTGTGTGTGTGTGTGTGTGTGTGTGTGTGCGCGTTTGTGTGTCTGTGATTGTCCTCCCAACATCGCTTGACAACCGATGCTGGTTCGGCACAAGAGACCGATAGAATAAGTACTAGGCTTACAAGGAATAAGTCCTAGGGTCGATTTGCTCGGCTAAAGGTGGTGCTCCAGCATGGCCTCAGTCAAATGACCGAAACAAGTAAAAGAGTAAAGGTGTAAAAGAGTAAGTAAGTCAGCTGTTAAAAATGCCCTTAAACGATTAATTAATGACGAAGCGTCAAAAACACAGATACTGAAATTATGCTATACATTACTGTGCTAGCTTAATCCATGAGTGCTTCATAGACCTCAAGTTCTGTACTAGGGGGTGGGAAAGAAACAAAATGTGTCTTCTTTCAAGAATGGTCAACTAGCCGTGAAACGTTCCGCCGTAGGTACCACTTATATTGTGTTATTCAGTTTTTCCCTTATTTTGTGCGTACATATATTACTTTTCAAGTTTAAATTGTATATTTCAGAATATAAAAAAAAGGATTGTAGCTAATTTTATGTCAGAAATTTTCAATGTATACTGACCAAAACCCTATGAGTTATTAACGTCGGATGAAATAAGTACCACGCTTAAAAATAATAATAAGTACTAGGTTCGACTCGTTAGATTAAAATCTTCACGGCAGTGCCCCATTATGGCCGCGATACATTGAGTGAAACAGATAAAAGGCGAAAGATAACAGATCTGCTCATTAACGCCAATCTCAATGCTTAACACACATCGAATAAAACGCAAATAATCTTGCAAGCCGCAGTATCTATGGTCTTCTGACAGGCGTAAGAGAACATTTCTAATACAACCAGAAGGCTAATGTCCTCTATTCTCGTGAGTGGAAAAGATTAATTAAATCATAATCAATATTGCATAGAAATTTACTTTTAACAACCATAATTTAACGATATCCAACATAGGATCATGGACTATTTTTTAAATATTATTTTTGAAATGTTTGTAGCAAAACTACATTCGTTCTCTCGTTTATGATAAACTACGAAAGAACAAAGGTAAAATCGACCGCGGAGGAGTCAGATATTTTAATAATCTTCCGTATGAGCTCATCCACAAACGTGCAAGAGGACACGATGTGTACAGAAGTAAATTTTGCTAACACTCAGTGTGATATCGACTTCAATGACCTTAATATAATAATTTTTGAAATCGAATACAATGTAATTTGGATTTAGAGAAGTCAAACAAATGAAACCACATTCGGACACGTCCAGACAGGAGACGCCACAAATCGCTTAACACGGAGGAGAATTTGTATACCACTGTAAGCGCAAAAATGAATGTAAATTGAAAATGCAAAAAATATCGCCACACACACAAACGCCAAAGGTACACAGAATTATATATATATATATATATATATATATATATATATATATATATATATATATATATATATATATATATATATATATATGTGTGTGTGTGTGTGTGTGTGTGTGTGTGTGTGTGTGTAGACAGAAATCCACACAGACACACAGACACAGATATAGATGTATATATATATATATATATATATATATATATATATATATATATATATATATATATATATATATATATATATATATATATATATATATTTATATGTGTGTGTATTTGTAGGTGTGTGCAGATGTGTGTGTTTCAGACCGGAAAATAGATACAATATCCAACAATGTATTGGAAACATTACAAGCTTTAAACTTAAATTTATTCGGAGATACCAAAATTAGAGTTCAAAAGATGACAATGGAATACATCTGAATTATTGCCTGTTTATTATGTAATTCCAAATCATCTTACGATATTGCGTGGTAAAGCCAGGTATGAAATTTAATCATCGTATTAAAACGAAACGTATCTAACATCAGCGCTTACTTATTTTCTATGATGTAAAGTTCAATGAACTTGTTTAATATTTGTCAATGATTTCTTCATATCGATATTATGTTCTATCACATGATGCATCAACTTCTAAACGAAAATTAAAAGCATCGATCTTGATATTAAATAAGCTATTTCTGTCGCTATCAATTTTATCTTTATTTGTTGCTGATTTATATATCTCTACAGTGAAAGTAAGAAGTTGTATTTTTTATATAAATGTTTTTTCATTATGTGCAATCTTTGTATTTTTTGGCAACGATATCATTTGCATTCATATGCACCGCACATATACACAAGCATACGCAATCATTCACTCACTTACGCGCACACACACACATATATACGTCTGTGTGTTCTATTTACATTTACGGGTTGGAATTTGATTCTTCACCCGCCTGTAGTTAAATAATTAAACATAGTCAGTCTCTTTAAGCAAATATGTACGCATATGTATGTTATATATATAGACGTGTGTGTATGTGTATATGAAGATAGATAGATAGATAGATAGATAGATAGATAGATAGATAGATAGATAGATAGATAGATAGATAGATGTGCGCATATATATGTTTATATATACAAACATATGTTGAGAATGCGGCGTAAGAAAGAGAGAGTGAGAGACATCTTTGAGCCCGTGTGCGCGTGTGTATGTGCTCGTGTGTTGTGTATCTGCGCGCGTGTTTGTGTGTGTGAGTGTCTGTGTGTGCGTATAGATACATTTGCATGTGCATGCATTAGTATTACTTATGCAAAAGAAAATATATTTGCCGTATTCATGTATAGTACGGTGCAAAAGTCTTCGGCCACCTTAAACTATTGTAAATCTCTACTAAATAGCAACCTTTAAGTTGATTGGCCCTGTTGGAGTCATTTCCATACTGAATCGTTATATTTTATATAGGGCTTCTGCATGAAAGGGGAAGATGCAAGACGACGATCAAAAATAGCCGTGCAAAAGTTTTCGGCCACCGCATAAACCAATCAAGATACAGCGTTTTAAAACAGAAAAATGTTTATAATGAAAATTTATTACATAATGTTCATTTCAAGAAGTTACTGTACATTGTTAGTATTTCGTGTGGCTTCCCTTCACTTGAATAATTGCTTCAATGCGCCTGGAAAGAGATGCGTACAAATCCTTCACCATCTTCACAGGTATGAGATGCCATTCTCTGTGGTGGAGCTCCCACAACTCTTCAAGATTTTATGGATTCTTTTGAAGAAATCGTCTCTGTTGCTCTCTCCATATTTTCGCGATGATGTTCAGTGTTCTGAGATGGAAAATCTTTTAATATGGTAATTTTTCATCAACCAGATTCTGTTGTGTTGCATGCGATATGTGGCATGGGGCTCTGTCATGCTGAAAAATCTCACCTTCATCCAAGTCTGGTATCAAATTGTTCGTCAGCAACTGAATTTATTTGCCACTATTCAAGTTACCGTCAATTTTAGCCAATTCTCTTGAACCATCACTTTTAATGTATCCCCAAATCATCAGACTCTTAGCCCCAAAGTTCGCTATTTTCTTTGTGTCACGTGTGTCGTTTCGCTTTCTGAGAAGCGAGGATCTGTCAGAGGGCTTCCAGGAAAGCGAAACGACCCACGTTATATGACGAAATCAGTGAAGTGTGAAGGTAAGAGTCTGACGCTCTGCGTATACATAAAAAGTAATGGTTCAAAATAGTTTCGAAAAGAAGAAAAGATAATAGTTTTCTCTCCTTAACAAAGCAAAGAGAATCCGATCCATGTAAATTAACAATGAAAATTCTGTTTTTACCATTCTCACTTTGATTCTGTCTTGAGAAGTTTGATAAACGCGCAAAAGCGCTAATAAAGAATTATTCAAAATTCCCACTGCCTCCTTTTTCTCAATATATGTATGTATATATATATATATATATATATATATATATATATATATATATATATATATATATATATATATATATATATATATCAATTAATAGGAAATGAAAATTACATGTGTATATATATGTATATGTACACACACACACATACACATGCACCATATATATATATGTGTGCGTGCGTGTCTATAATTTTCATTCCGTATTAACTTTTATCTATTCGACTTATATCAAATATACGCGTACGCACGAGCGCTCTCTCTCTCTCTCTCTCTCTCTCTCTCTCTCTCTCTCTCTCTCTCTCTCTCTCTCTCTCTCTCTCACACACACATACACGCACACAGCATCTTCATTTCAAACATACTAAACGCTTGTCATCTGATTCTATAATTCAACTAAGAAAATGCGAAATTATCTGATCTGTGGTTCCTCTAAGGCTCAAGGCATAATTTTGTATAAAATTACATAAAATTGATGGACAATGAGACAGCTGATATGTTATAACTGAGAAGTTATACGAATTTTCCATGTCAGGAATACTTTTGATAATATCTAATCCACAAGGAACGACCTAGGGCTAAAGCACAATAATAATCAAATAGTTTATTAAACTAATTTTAGTAACTAAATTTCATCAAACTTGTTTAATTAGCTACATCTATTGGATGGTGGAGTTCATTAGCACAATTGTTTTCTAAAACTTTACGTTCTGGCTTTAGAATACAGATAACAAAAGCATTGACAATAGGCAACGCAAATGGTTTGAGAATTAGGAAGGATACAACGTAACTTTTCTATAGCCAGGCAAATACACTTTGATGAAAATATTGCGAATAATCAATCTCACATGCTTATTACTACATTGTGTGGTCAGTTCCCCCTTTATAATTAAATTATTAATTAATACATTTCCTGGCGCCACATGGATTGTTTTTGTGAACGTTCAATACCGCATGTCAGTTTCCACGATTTCAATAAGAATTCCTTAGATTATAACACCTCTAATGAAATACGGTCGGGTGATGCATATTTAATGCAAGGAGCTGAAAGATTTTGAGAAACTGCAATTATCCAAGCAAGTAGTTCGTAAAAACCTTCATATACTCAGGCTCTCTATATATGAACATATTCTTTTCCGGAGCCCTGTTTCCTAAGGAAATTTTTCGCTGCATAAGTAATTCAAATACATATTACATAGGAGTAATCTGTTCCAAGCCAAACCCAAACTCCACGAAAGGAATGATGTTTTATTTGTCCATCCATCAATCGATCGGGTATGCAGGCTCGTCCCTTTACAGCGCGTTTCATCATCCAACCTTTATAAATAGCTGCTCGGTTCGTCCCGTGCAACACTTCAAGCAGTGTCCCAGTTAACTCCCATCTCCGCGAGATTCTTCCACATTTGCTTTGGCCATGAAGCATGTAACCGACGAACACGAGCTGTCATTCAACTCAGATACTTAGAGAAGAGAACGCGGTACGCATAATCCAAATCGGAAACTTGGAAGCCTGCGACCTTTGACAGTCACCTTTGAGCCCTTTCTCTCGTTGAATTTGCGTAAGACGAAGCTTCAGAGACGACAAGACTTAGGCAGGTATTCCTGTATATTCTTTTTTCTACTTTGGGCACAAGTCCCGACATTTTTGGGGAGGGTTCAGTCGATTAGATCAGCTCCCAGTACGCAACTGGAACTTAATTTATCGACCCCGAAAGGTTGAGGAATTCCTGAATATAGTATTGATACGTCGCTGAAAGTTTTGACAGAAATCTTTGTCAGAGCGCTTCAATTCTTCTGATGGAAAATATGTCCTGTTTTTGTGTACGGAAGTCCTCAACTGAGGTGTGCCTGAAGGAACTTACTCTCTCAATCAACTCTCAACATTGAAGTTTGTTCAAGATTACTCCGCGTGCTCCAAATAGCAAAGAGATTTTCATTCCTCAAATCACACCACACATTCTTTATAAATAAAGGACAGTGAAGTCTGGGACACATTTTACCAGATATTTGTTTTAATAATAACTGAACAAGAGCTAAAGAACAGTAGTCAACTATATACTTGCATATACTTTGGTACCACCGTGTATGCCAGGATTAAACAACGACGTCGATACGACCGATAAGATAAACCTACTAAAAGAAGTTTAATAACGATTGTCACTACTGTTTTGCTGTCCATGAGTGGGCACTAAGTCTATTAGATAAGTAATTAGGAAAATTATCATCCAACGACAATCTATTGATGATTATATAAGAGGGATTACAGTATTTTTTGTGCGCTCCTTTTTTGGAGGTGATGAGTATCATAGTTATTTATGACTCATCATTAAGTTATCACCAACAACATCATCACCGTCCTCGAAACTTCCATCATCAATATTTCCAGTTATTAATACCATAATCAATATTGACAAAATAATCAACACAACTATAACATGTAATATTCTTTTTCATAATATTACTGATAATACCAGTGCATTATTATTATTTCCATCATGTTTATTATTGGTGTAGTTGTAGTTGTTATCACAATTGCCATTAAAAATCATTATCATATTTGTTATTATTAGCTCTGCCTTAGCGAAGGCGGAGGTATTGTTTTTTCAGTCGTGTTTGTGTGTTTGTTTGTTTGACTGTGGACAAGATATCTCAAGAACCGCTCGATGGATTC